>NW_027250969.1:5000-79237 GCF_044704955.1 Pristiophorus japonicus
CGGGAAACACCGACACCGGGAAACACCAATACTGGGAAACACCGAGACACGGTTACACCGGTAAACACCGACACCGGTAAACACCGACACACGGTTACACCGGGAAACACCGACACCGGGAAACACCGAGAAACGGTTACACCGACACATAAATAAGAACATAAGAATTAGGAACAGGAGTAGGCCATCTAACCCCTCGAGCCTGCTCCGCCATTCAACAAGCTCATGGCTGATCTGGCCGTGGACTCAGCTCCACTTACCCGCCCGCTCCCCGTAACCCTTAATTCCCTTATTGGTTAAAAATCTATCTATCTGTGACTTGAATACATTCAATGAGCTAGCCTCAACTGCTTCCTTGGGCAGAGAATTCCACAGATTCACAACCCTCTGGGAGAAGAAATTCCTTCTCAACTCGGTTTTAAATTGGCTCCCCCGTATTTTGAGGCTGTGCCCCCTAGTTCTAGTCTCCCCGACCAGTGGAAACAACCTCTCTGCCTCTATCTTGTCTATCCCTTTCATTATTTTAAATGTTTCTATAAGATCACCCCTCATCCTTCTGAACTCCAACGAGTAAAGACCCAGTCTACTCAATCTATCATCATAAGGTAACCCCCTCATCTCCGGAATCAGCCTAGTGAATCGTCTCTGTACCCCCTCCAAAGCTAGTATATCCTTCCTTAAGTAAGGTGACCAAAACTGCACGCAGTACTCCAGGTGCGGCCTCACCAATACCCTATACAGTTGCAGCAGGACCTCCCTGCTTTTATACTCCATCCCTCTCGCAATGAAGGCCAACAACCCATTCGCCTTCCTGATTACCTGCTGCACCTGCAAACTAACTTTTTGGGCAGTTACTCGGTAGTATAGTGGTGAGTATCCTCGCCTGTCATGTGGGAGACCGGGGTTCAATTCCCCGACGAGGAGGCAGCTGTTTCAAAATGTAGAATTTCTCTAAAAGAGTTTCATGCACAAGGACCCCCAGGTCCCTCTGCACCGCAGCATGTTGTAATTTCTCCCCATTCAAATAATATTCCCTTTTACTGTTTTTTTTTCCAAGGTGGATGACCTCACACTTTCCGACATTGTATTCCATCTGCCAAACCTTAGCCCATTCGCTTAACCTATCCAAATCTCTTTGCAGCCTCTCTGTGTCCTCTACACAACCCGCTTTCCCACTAATCTTTGTGTCATCTGCAAATTTTGTTACACTACACTCTGTCCCCTCTTCCAGGTCATCTATGTATATTGTAAACAGTTGTGGTCCCAGCACCGATCCCTGTGGCACACCACGAACCACCGATTTCCAACCCGAAAAGGACCCATTTATCCCGACTCTCTGCATTCTGTTAGCCAGCCATTTCTCTATCCATGCTAATACATTTCCTCTGACTCCACGTACCTTTATCTTCTGCAGTAACCTTTTGTGTGGCACCTTATTGAATGCCTTTTGGAAATCTAAAAACACCACATCCATCGGTATACCTCTATCCACCATGCTCGTTATATACTCAAAGAATTCCAGTAAATTAGTTAAACATGGTTTCCCCTTCATGAATCATAGAAACATAGAAACATAGAAAATAGGTGCAGGAGTAGGCCATTCGGCCCTTCTAGCCTGCACCGCCATTCAATGAGTTCATGGCTGAACATTCAACTTCAGTACCCCATTCCTGCTTTCTCGCCATACCCCTTGATCCCCCTAGTAGTAAGGACCTCATCTAACTCCTTTTTGAATATATTTAGTGAATTGGCCTCAACAACTTTCTGTGGTAGAGAATTCCACATGTTCACCACTCTCTGGGTGAAGAAGTTCCTCCGCATCTCGGTCCTAAATGGCTTACCCCTTATCCTTAGACTGTGACCTCTGGTTCTGGACTTCCCCAACATTGGGAACATTCTTCCTGCATCTAACCTGTCTAACCCCGTCAGAGTTTTAAACGTTTCTATGAGGTCCCCTCTCATTCTTCTGAACTCCAGTGAATACAAGCCCAGTTGATCCAGTCTTTCTTGATAGGTCAGTCTCGCCATCCCGGGAATCAGTCTGGTGAACCTTCGCTGCACTCCCTCAATAGCAAGAATGTCCTTCCTCAGGTTAGGAGACTAAAACTGTACACAATACTCCAGGTGTGGCCTCACCAATGCCCTGTACAACTGTAGCAACACCTCCCTGCCCCTGTACTCAAATCCCCTTGCTATGAAGGCCAACATGCCATTTGTTTTCTTAACCGCCTGCTGTACCTGCATGCCAACCTTCAGTGACTGATGTACCATAACACCCAGGTCTCTTTGCACCTCTCCCTTTCCTAATCTGTCACCATTCAGATAATAGTATGTCTCTCTGTTTTTACCACCAAAGTGGATAACCTCACATTTATCCACATTATACTTCATCTGCCATGCATTTGCCCACTCACCTAACCTATCCAAGTCACTCTGCAGCCTCACAGCATCCTCCTCACAGCTCACACTGCCACCCAACTTAGTGTCATCCGCAAATTTGGAGATACTACATTTAATTCCCTCATCTAAATCATTAATGTACAATGTAAACAGCTGGGGCCCCAGCACAGAACCTTGCGGTACCCCACTAGTCACTGCCTGCCATTCTGAAAAGTACCCATTTACTCCTACTCTTTGCTTCCTGTCTGACAACCAGTTCTCAATCCACGTCAGCACACTACCCCCAATCCCATGTGCTTTAACTTTGCACATCAATCTCTTGTGTGGGACCTTGTCGAACGCCTTTTGAAAGTCCAAATATACCACATCAACTGGTTCTCCCTTGTCCACTCTACTGGAAACATCCTCAAACAATTCCAGAAGATTTGTCAAGCATGATTTCCCTTTCACAAATCCATGCTGACTTGGACCTATCATGTCACCTCTTTCCAAATGCACTGCTATGACATCCTTAATAATTGATTCCATCATTTTACCCACTACCGATGTCAGGCTGACCGGTCTGTAATTCCCTGTTTTCTCTCTCCCTCCTTTTTTAAAAAGTGGGGTTACATTGGCTACCCTCCACTCCATAGGAACTGATCCTTGCTGCGTCTGCTATATTGCACTATTCCTATCGAGATGTCCCGCTATTTCTTCCTTAATGATAGTTTCAAGCATTTTCCCCACTACAGATGTTAAACTAACCGGCCTATCGTTACCTGCCTTTTGTCTGCCCCCTTTTTTAAACAGAGGCGTTACATTAGCTGCTTTCCAATCCGCTGGTACCTCCCCAGAGTCCAGAGAATTTTGGTAGATTATAACGAATGCATCTGCTATAACTTCCGCCATCTCTTTTAATACCCTGGGATGAATTTCATCAGGACCAGGGGACTTGTCTACCTTGAGTCCCATTAGCCTGTCCAGCACTACCCCCCTAGTGATAGTGATTGTCTCAAGGTCCTCCCTTCCCACATTCCTGTGACCAGCAATTCTTGGCATGGCTTTTGTGTCTTCCACACACGGCTACACCGGGAAACACCGACACCGGGAAACACCGACACCGGGAAACACCGACACACGGCTACACCGGGAAACACCGACACCGGGAAACACCGACACCGGGAAACGTCGACACCGGGAAACACCGACACACGGCTACACCGGGAAACACCGACACACGGCTACACCGGGAAACACCGACACACGGCTACACCGGGAAACACTGACACACGGCTACACCGGGAAACACCGACACACGGCTACACCGGGAAACACCGACACCGGGAAACACCGACACCGGGAAACGTCGACACCGGGAAACACCGACACACGGCTACACCGGGAAACACCGACACACGGCTACACCGGGAAACACCGACACACGGCTACACCGGGAAACACCGACACACGGCTACACCGGGAAACACCGACACACGGCTACACCGGGAAACACCGACACCGGGAAACGTCGACACCGGGAAACGTCGACACCGGGAAACACCGACACCGGGAAACACCGACACCGGGAAACACCGACACACGGCTACACCGGGAAACACCGACACCGGGAAACACCGACACCGGGAAACGTCGACACCGGGAAACACCGACACCGGGAAACACCGACACACGGCTACACCGGGAAACACTGACACACGGCTACACCGGGAAACACCGACACACGGCTACACCGGGAAACACCGACACCGGGAAACACCGACACCGGGAAACGTCGACACCGGGAAACACCGACACACGGCTACACCGGGAAACACCGACACACGGCTACACCGGGAAACACCGACACACGGCTACACCGGGAAACACCGACACACGGCTACACCGGGAAACACCGACACACGGCTACACCGGGAAACACCGACACCGGGAAACGTCGACACCGGGAAACGTCGACACCGGGAAACACCGACACCGGGAAACACCGACACCGGGAAACACCGACACACGGCTACACCGGGAAACACCGACACCGGGAAACACCGACACCGGGAAACGTCGACACCGGGAAACACCGACACCGGGAAACACCGACACACGGCTACACCGGGAAACACCGACACCGGGAAACACCGACACCGGGAAACACCGACACACGGCTACACCGGGAAACACCGACACCGGGAAACACCGACACCGGGAAACACCGACACACGGCTACACCGGGAAACACCGACACACGGCTACACCGGGAAACACTGACACACGGCTACACCGGGAAACACTGACACACGGCTACACCGGGAAACACCGACACACGGCTACACCGGCACATCCCGACACCAGGAAACGGCTGCACCGGAATGCCCCGACGCTGGGACTCCCAGTCCATCACACAAAGACACAACAATGCAACTCTCCTATCACCCAGACAGGCCGTTGCCCAGACTCTCCTCCCCCCGGCTCAGACTCGCCCCTGTCCAGACTCATCGCACCACCCCCCCGTCCAGACTCCCCCGCCCACCCCCCTTCCCCTCCCCGTCCAGACTTGCCCCCTGCCCAGACTCACCCTCCCCCGCCACCCCCAGGATCCAGACACCCACCCAGACTCGCCCCCCCCCTGCCCAGACAGGCCCCCGCCCAGATAGGCCATCGCCCAGACAGGCCATCGCCCAGACAGTCCCCTGCCCAGACAGGCCATCGCCCAGACAGTCCCCCGCCCAGACAGGCCATCGCCCAGACAGTCTCCTGCCCAGACAGGCCATCGCCCAGACAGTCCCCCCCCCGGCCCAGACAGGCCATCGCCCAGACAGGCCCGCGCCCAGACAGGCCATCGCCCAGACAGTCCCCCGCCCGGACTAGCCCCCCCCCCTGCCCAGACAGGCCATCGCCCAGACAGTCCCCCGCCCAGACTAGCCCCCCCCCCCCCCGCCCAGACAGGCCATCTCCCAGATGCGCCCCGAATACAGATCCATGTGTTGATGTGCGCTCGCTCAGTGTCGGTCTCGGGAGGAAGGTGTGAGAGGGATGGATGAAAGAACTATCTGTAGTTTCATGAAGAACGGAGACTCCAATCTGGGGAGTGGTTAGCTGGAGAAAGGTCTGGCTCATTCACAGCTTGATGTCTGACCTCTGATCTCCACAATAAACAGCATTACATCCCAACACTGACCATGCTCAGACTGAGCGGTCCATGCCCCCCCGAGCGGTTCAATGAACTGTCAATGCAACCTGAAGCTTAGTCCAGCAATTCTCCCCATTACCCTCCGTCTCCCTGAACCACATCGTTGCCCGTATCGTTAAATGCCAGAAAGGTACTGAGGGAATGAGCATCAGCCAGTCAATACCACCCAGATTCTATTTGACAGAGTTTTCCTTTCAGACTGACTTTGCTTCAAGAGATGCGTTCCGCTCCGACTGTCCCAATTAAACAAACTGCCACGTTTATATTACCCACTGCCCTCACCTTACAGCATGGAGTGGGGCTTGACCACAATCTTTGCAATCGCTAATGAGTGTACTAACAACTGAACCGAGCTTACAATTAAATCCATTCCACAGTCAGCTGTTACATTTCTCATAAACTGACTGTGCTGAGATCCTGCTCTGCGGTAATTATATCGGATACTAATAATCGTACATCACCGAATCTAAGCCCATCACAAGACCTCCCCTCCTGAAGCAGCATTTCCACCTCTAAGTGGAGGCTGATGCGATAAAATCAAAATGGAAAGTATATTTCATTTCAAGAGATACTCAGCAAATTTCTATGTGAGTGTGTGTGGCTGTTGACCACGACCCCGATATAGACACACAGTGAGTGTGTGTGACACTAGACCATTCCCCGATATAGACCCACAGTGAGTGTGTGTGACACTGGACCATTCCCCGATATAGACCCACAGTGAGTGTGTGTGACACGAGACCATTCCCTGATATAGACCCACAGTGTGTGTGTGTGACACTAGACCATTCCCTGATATAGACCCACAGTGAGTGTGTGTGACACTAGACCATTCCCCGATATAGACCCACAGTGAGTGTGTGTGACACGAGACCATTCCCCGATATAGACCCACAGTGAGTGTGTGTGACACTGGACCATTCCCCGATATAGACCCACAGTGAGTGTGTGTGACACTAGACCATTCCCTGATATAGACCCACAGTGAGTGTGTGTGGCTGTTGACCACGACCCCGATATAGACCCACAGTGAGTGTGTGTGGCTGTTGACCACGACCCCGATATAGACCCACAGTGAGTGTGTGTGACACTAGACCATTCCCCGATATAGACCCAAAGTGAGTGTGTGTAACACTAGACCATTCCCTGATATAGACCCACAGTGAGTGTGTGTAACACTAGACCATTCCCCGATATAGACCCACAGTGAGTGTGTGTGACACTAGAACATTCCCCGATATAGACACACAGTGAGTGTGTGTGACACTAGACCATTCCCTGATATAGACCCACAGTGAGTGTGTGTGACACTGGACCATTCCCCGATATAGACCCACAGTGAGTGTGTGTGACACTAGACCATTCCCCGATATAGACACACAGTGAGTGTGTGTGACACTGGACCATTCCCCGATATAGACCCACAGTGAGTGTGTGTAACACTAGACCATTCCCCGATATAGACACACAGTGAGTGTGTGTGACACTGGACCATTCCCTGATATAGACCCACAGTGAGTGTGTGTGACACTAGACCATTCCCCGATAAAGACCCACAGTGAGTGCGTGTGACACTAGACCATTCCCCGATATAGACCCACAGTGAGTGTGTGTAACACTGGACCATTCCCCGATATAGACACACAGTGAGTGTGTGTAACACTAGACCATTCCCTGATATAGACCCACAGTGAGTGTGTGTAACACTGGACCATTCCCCGATATAGACACACAGTGAGTGTGTGTAACACTAGACCATTCCCCGATATAGACCCACAGTGAGTGTGTGTGACACTAGACCATTCCCCGATATAGACACACAGTGAGTGTGTGTGACAATAGACCATTCCCCGATATAGACCCACAGTGAGTGTGTGTGACACTGGACCATTCCCCGATATAGACACACAGTGAGTGTGTGTGACACTGGACCATTCCCCGATATAGACCCACAGTGAGTGTGTGTAACACTAGACCATTCCCCGATATAGACACACAGTGAGTGTGTGTGACACTGGACCATTCCCCGATATAGACCCACAGTGAGTGTGTGTGACACGAGACCATTCCCCGATATAGACCCACAGTGAGTGTGTGTGACACTAGACCATTCCCTGATATAGACCCACAGTGAGTGTGTGTGACACGAGACCATTCCCCGATATAGACCCACAGTGAGTGTGTGTGACACTAGACCATTCCCCGATATAGACCCACAGTGAGTGTGTGTGACACGAGACCATTCCCCGATATAGACCCACAGTGAGTGTGTGTGACACTAGACCATTCCCCGATATAGACCCACAGTGAGTGTGTGTGACACTAGACCATTCCCCGATATAGACCCACAGTGAGTGTGTGTGACACTAGACCATTCCCTGATATAGACCCACAGTGAGTGTGTGTGACACGAGACCATTCCCCGATATAGACCCACAGTGAGTGTGTGTGACACTAGACCATTCCCCGATATAGACCCACAGTGAGTGTGTGTGACAATAGACCATTCCCCGATATAGACCCACAGTGAGTGTGTGTGACACTAGACCATTCCCCGATATAGACACACAGTGAGTGTGTATGACACTGGACCATTCCCCGATATAGACACACAGTGAGTGTGTGTGACACGAGACCATTCCCTGATATAAACCCACAGTGAGTGTGTGTGACACTAGACCATTCCCTGATATAGACCCACAGTGTGTGTGTGTGACACGAGACCATTCCCCGATATAGACCCAGTGTGTGTGACACTAGACCATTCCCTGAAATAGACCCACAGTGAGTGTGTGTGACACTAGACCATTCCCTGATATAGACCCACAGTGAGTGTGTGTGACACTAGACCATTCCCTGATATAGACCCACAGTGAGTGTGTGTGACACTAGACCATTCCCTGATATAGACCCACAGTGAGTGTGTGTGACACAAGACCATTCCCCGATATAGACCCAGTGTGTGTGACACTAGACCATTCCCCGATATAGACCCACAGTGAGTGTGTGTGATACTCGACCATTCCCTGATATAGACCCACAGTGAGTGTGTGTGACACGAGACCATTCCCCGATATGGACCCACAGTGAGTGTGTGTGACACTAGACCATTCCCCGATATAGACCCAGTGTGTGTGATACTCGACCATTCCCTGATATAGACCCACAGTGAGTGTGTGTGACACGAAACCATTCCCCGATATAGACCCAGTGTGTGTGTGTGACACTGGACCATTCCCCGATATAGACCCACAGTGAGTGTGTGTGACACTAGACCATTCCCTGATATAGACCACAGTGAGTGTGTGTGACACTGGACCATTCCCCGATATAGACCCACAGTGAGTGTGTGTAACACTAGACCATTCCCTGATATAGACCCACAGTGAGTGTGTGTGACACGAGACCATTCCCTGATATAGACCCAGTGTGTGTGATACTCGACCATTCCCTGATATAGACCACAGTGAGTGTGTGTGACACTAGACCATTCCCCGATATAGACACACAGTGAGTGTGTGTGACACTAGACCATTCCCTGATATAGACCCACAGTGAGTGTGTGTGACACGAGACCATTCCCCGATATAGACCCACAGTGAGTGTGTGTGACACTGGACCATTCCCCGATATAGACCCACAGTGAGTGTGTGTGACACGAGACCATTCCCTGATATAGACCCAGTGTGTGTGACACTAGACCATTCCCTGATATAGACACACAGTGAGTGTGTGTGACACTAGACCATTCTCCGATATAGACCCACAGTGAGTGTGTGTGACACTGGACCATTCCCCGATATAGACCCACAGTGAGTGTGTGTGACACTAGACCATTCCCTGATATAGACCCACAGTGAGTGTGTGAAACTAGACCATTCCCCGATATAGACCCACAGTGAGTGTGTGTGACACGAGACCATTTCCTGATATAGACCCACAGTGAGTGTGTGTGACACGAGACCATTCCCCGATATAGACCCACAGTGAGTGTGTGTGACACTGGACCATTCCCTGATATAGACCCACAGTGAGTGTGTGTAACACTAGACCATTCCCCGATATAGACCCACAGTGAGTGTGTGTGACACGAGACCATTCCCCGATATAGACCCACAGTGAGTGTGTGTGACACTAGACCATTCCCCGATATAGACCCACAGTGAGTGTGTGTGACACGAGACCATTCCCTGATATAGACCCACAGTGAGTGTGTGTGACACTGGACCATTCCCTGATATAGACCCACAGTGAGTGTGTGTGACACTAGACCATTCCCCGATATAGACCCACAGTGAGTGTGTGTGAGACTGGACCATTCCCCGATATAGACCCACAGTGAGTGTGTGTAACACTAGACCATTCCCTGATATAGACCCACAGTGAGTGTGTGTGACACTAGACCATTCCCCGATATAGACCCACAGTGAGTGTGTGTGACACGAGACCATTCCCTGATATAGACCCACAGTGTGTGTGACACTAGACCATTCCCTGATATAGACCCACAGTGAGTGTGTGTGGCTGTTGACCACGACCCCGATATAGACCCACAGTGAGTGTGTGTGGCTGTTGACCACGACCCCGATATAGACCCACAGTGAGTGTGTGTGACACTAGACCATTCCCCGATATAGACCCACAGTGAGTGTGTGTGACACTAGACCATTCCCTGATATAGACCCACAGTGAGTGTGTGTGACACTAGACCATTCCCTGATATAGACCCACAGTGAGTGTGTGTGACACTGGACCATTCCCCGATATAGACACACAGTGAGTGTGTGTGACACTAGACCATTCCCCGATATAGACACACAGTGAGTGTGTGTGACACTAGACCATTCCCCGATATAGACCCACAGTGAGTGTGTGTGACACTGGACCATTCCCTGATATAGACCCACAGTGAGTGTGTGTGACACTAGACCATTCCCCGATATAGACCCACAGTGAGTGTGTGTGACACTAGACCATTCCCCGATATAGACCCACAGTGAGTGTGTGTGACACTAGACCATTCCCCGATATAGACCCACAGTGTGTGTGTGTGACACTAGACCATTCCCCGATATAGACCCACAGTGAGTGTGTGTAACACTAGACCATTCCCCGATATAGACACACAGTGAGTGTGTGTGACACTGGACCATTCCCCGATATAGACACACAGTGAGTGTGTGTGACACTGGACCATTCCCCGATATAGACCTACAGTGAGTGTGTGTGACACTAGACCATTTCCCGATATAGACCCACAGTGAGTGTGTGTGACACTAGACCATTCCCCGATATAGACCCACAGTGAGTGTGTGTGACACTAGACCATTCCCTGATATAGACCCACAGTGAGTGTGTGTGACACGAGACCATTCCCCGATATAGACCCAGTGTGTGTGACACTAGACCATTCCCTGATATAGACCCACAGTGAGTGTGTGTGACACTAGACCATTCCCTGATATAGACCCACAGTGAGTGTGTGTGACACGAGACCATTCCCCGATATAGACCCAGTGTGTGTGACACTAGACCATTCCCCGATATAGACCCACAGTGAGTGTGTGTGATACTCGACCATTCCCTGATATAGACCCACAGTGAGTGTGTGTGACACGAGACCATTCCCCGATATCGACCCACAGTGAGTGTGTGTGACACTCGACCATTCCCCGATATAGACCCAGTGTGTGTGATACTCGACCATTCCCTGATATAGACCCACAGTGAGTGTGTGTGACACGAGACCATTCCCCGATATAGACCCACAGTGAGTGTGTGTGACACTAGACCATTCCCCGATATAGACCCACAGTGAGTGTGTGACACTAGACCATTCCCTGATATAGACCCACAGTGAGTGTGTGTGACACGAGACCATTCCCCGATATAGACCCACAGTGAGTGTGTGTGACACGAGACCATTCCCTGATATAGACCCACAGTGAGTGTGTGTGACACTAGACTATTCCCCGATATAGACTCACAGTGAGTGTGTGTGACACTAGACCATTCCCTGATATCGACCCACAGTGAGTGTGTGTGACACTAGACCATTCCCCGATATAGACCCAGTGTGTGTGATACTCGACCATTCCCTGATATAGACCCACAGTGAGTGTGTGTGACACGAGACCATTCCCCGATATAGACCCAGTGTGTGTGTGTGTGACACTGGACCATTCCCTGATATAGACCCACAGTGAGTGTGTGTGACACGAGACCATTCCCCGATATAGACCCACAGTGTGTGTGTGTGACACTGGACCATTCCCCGATATAGACCCACAGTGAGTGTGTGTAACACTAGACCATTCCCCGATATAGACACACAGTGTGTGTGTGTGACACTGGACCATTCCCCGATATAGACCCACAGTGAGTGTGTGTAACACGAGATCATTCCCTGATATAGACCCACAGTGAGTGTGTGTGACACGAGACCATTCCCCGATATAGACCCACAGTGTGTGTGTGTAACACTAGACCATTCCCTGATATAGATCACAGTGAGTGTGTGTGACACTGGACCATTCCCCGATATAGACCCACAGTGAGTGTGTGTAACACTAGACCATTCCCTGATATAGACCCACAGTGAGTGTGTGTGACACGAGACCATTCCCTGATATAGACCCAGTGTGTGTGATACTCGACCATTCCCTGATATAGACCACAGTGAGTGTGTGTGACACTAGACCATTCCCCGATATAGACCCACAGTGAGTGTGTGTGACACGAGACCATTCCCTGATATAGACCCACAGTGAGTGTGTGACACTAGACCATTCCCCGATATAGACCCACAGTGAGTGTGTGTGACACGAGACCATTTCCTGATATAGACCCACAGTGAGTGTGTGTGACACGAGACCATTCCCCGATATAGACCCACAGTGAGTGTGTGTGACACTAGACCATTCCCCGATATAGACCCACAGTGAGTGTGTGACACTAGACCATTCCCTGATATAGACCCACAGTGAGTGTGTGTGACACGAGACCATTCCCCGATATAGACCCACAGTGAGTGTGTGTGACACGAGACCATTCCCTGATATAGACCCACAGTGAGTGTGTGTGACACTAGACTATTCCCCGATATAGACTCACAGTGAGTGTGTGTGACACTAGACCATTCCCTGATATCGACCCACAGTGAGTGTGTGTGACACTAGACCATTCCCCGATATAGACCCAGTGTGTGTGATACTCGACCATTCCCTGATATAGACCCACAGTGAGTGTGTGTGACACGAGACCATTCCCCGATATAGACCCAGTGTGTGTGTGTGTGACACTGGACCATTCCCTGATATAGACCCACAGTGAGTGTGTGTGACACGAGACCATTCCCCGATATAGACCCACAGTGTGTGTGTGTGACACTGGACCATTCCCCGATATAGACCCACAGTGAGTGTGTGTAACACTAGACCATTCCCTGATATAGACCCACAGTGAGTGTGTGCGACACGAGACCATTCCCCGATATAGACCCAGTGTGTGTGATACTCGACCATTCCCTGATATAGACCACAGTGAGTGTGTGTGACACTGGACCATTCCCCGATATAGACCCACAGTGAGTGTGTGACACCAGACCATTCCCTGATATAGACCCACAGTGAGTGTGTGTGACACTAGACCATTCCCCGATATAGACCCACAGTGAGTGTGTGTGACACTAGACCATTCCCCGATATAGACCCACAGTGAGTGTGTGTGACACTAGACCATTCCCCGATATAGACCCACAGTGAGTGTGTGTGACACTAGACCATTCCCTGATATAGACCCACAGTGAGTGTGTGTGACACGAGACCATTCCCCGATATAGACCAACAGTGAGTGTGTGTGACACTAGACCATTCCCCGATATAGACCCACAGTGAGTGTGTGTGACACTAGACCATTCCCCGATATAGACCCACAGTGAGTGTGTGTGACACTAGACCATTCCCCGATATAGACACACAGTGAGTGTGTGTGACACTGGACCATTCCCCGATATAGACACACAGTGAGTGTGTGTGACACGAGACCATTCCCTGATATAGACCCACAGTGAGTGTGTGTGACACTAGACCATTCCCTGATATAGACCCACAGTGAGTGTGTGTGACACTAGACCATTCCCTGATATAGACCCACAGTGAGTGTGTGTGACACGAGACCATTCCCCGATATAGACCCAGTGTGTGTGACACTAGACCATTCCCTGATATAGACCCACAGTGAGTGTGTGTGACACTAGACCATTCCCTGATATAGACCCACAGTGAGTGTGTGTGACACGAGACCATTCCCTGATATAGACCCACAGTGAGTGTGTGTGACACTAGACCATTCCCTGATATAGACCCACAGTGAGTGTGTGTGACACGAGACCATTCCCCGATATAGACCCAGTGTGTGTGACACTAGACCATTCCCTGATATAGACCCACAGTCAGTGTGTGTGACACTAGACCATTCCCTGATATAGACCCACAGTGAGTGTGTGTGACACGAGACCATTCCCCGATATAGACCCAGTGTGTGTGACACTAGACCATTCCCCGATATAGACCCACAGTGAGTGTGTGTGATACTCGACCATTCCCTGATATAGACCCACAGTGAGTGTGTGTGACACGAGACCATTCCCCGATATAGACCCAGTGTGTGTGACACTCGACCATTCCCCGATATAGACCCAGTGTGTGTGATACTCGACCATTCCCTGATATAGACCCACAGTGAGTGTGTGTGACACTAGACCATTCCCTGATATAGACCCACAGTGAGTGTGTGTGACACGAAACCATTCCCCGATATAGACCCAGTGTGTGTGTGTGACACTGGACCATTCCCCGATATAGACCCACAGTGAGTGTGTGTGACACGAGAACATTCCCCGATATAGACCCAGTGTGTGTGTGTGATACTCGACCATTCCCTGATATAGACCCACAGTGAGTGTGTGTGACACGAGACCATTCCCCGATATAGACCCACAGTGTGTGTGTGTGACACTGGACCATTCCCCGATATAGACCCACAGTGAGTGTGTGTAACACGAGATCATTCCCTGATATAGACCCACAGTGAGTGTGTGTGACACGAGACCATTCCCCGATATAGACCCACAGTGTGTGTGTGTAACACTAGACCATTCCCTGATATAGACCACAGTGAGTGTGTGTGACACTGGACCATTCCCCGATATAGACCCACAGTGAGTGTGTGTAACACTAGACCATTCCCTGATATAGACCCACAGTGAGTGTGTGTGACACGAGACCATTCCCTGATATAGACCCAGTGTGTGTGATACTCGACCATTCCCTGATATAGACCACAGTGAGTGTGTGTGACACTAGACCATTCCCCGATATAGACCCACAGTGAGTGTGTGTGACACGAGACCATTCCCTGATATAGACCCACAGTGAGTGTGTGACACTAGACCATTCCCCGATATAGACCCACAGTGAGTGTGTGTGACACGAGACCATTTCCTGATATAGACCCACAGTGAGTGTGTGTGACACTAGACCATTCCCCGATATAGACCCACAGTGAGTGTGTGTGACACTAGACCATTCCCTGATATAGACCCAGTGAGTGTGTGTGACACGAGACCATTCCCCGATATAGACCCACAGTGAGTGTGTGTGACACTAGACCATTCCCCGATATAGACCCACAGTGAGTGTGTGTGACACTAGACCATTCCCCGATATAGACTCACAGTGAGTGTGTGTGACACTAGACCATTCCCTGATATCGACCCACAGTGAGTGTGTGTGACACTAGACCATTCCCCGATATAGACCCAGTGTGTGTGATACTCGACCATTCCCTGATATAGACCCACAGTGAGTGTGTGTGACACGAGACCATTCCCCGATATAGACCCAGTGTGTGTGTGTGTGACACTGGACCATTCCCTGATATAGACCCACAGTGAGTGTGTGTGACACGAGACCATTCCCTGATATAGACCCACAGTGAGTGTGTGTGACACGAGACCATTCCCCGATATCGACCCACAGTGTGTGTGTGTGACACTGGACCATTCCCCGATATAGACCCACAGTGAGTGTGTGTAACACTAGACCATTCCCTGATATAGACCCACAGTGAGTGTGTGCGACACGAGACCATTCCCCGATATAGACCCAGTGTGTGTGATACTCGACCATTCCCTGATATAGACCACAGTGAGTGTGTGTGACACTGGACCATTCCCCGATATAGACCCACAGTGAGTGTGTGACACCAGACCATTCCCTGATATAGACCCACAGTGAGTGTGTGTGACACGAGACCATTCCCCGATATAGACCCACAGTGAGTGTGTGTGACAATGGACCATTCCCTGATATAGACCCTGGGTGAGTGTGTGTGACACTAGACCATTCCCTGATATAGATCCACAGTGAGTGTGTGTGACACGAGACCATTCCCTGATATGGACCCAGTGTGTGTGACACTAGACCATTCCCTGATATCGACCCACAGTGAGTGTGTGTGACACTAGACCATTCCCCGATATAGACCCACAGTGAGTGTGTGTGACACTGGACCATTCCCCGATATAGACCCACAGTGAGTGTGTGTGACACGAGACCATTCCCCGATATAGACCCACAGTGAGTGTGTGTGACACGAGACCATTCCCCGATATAGACCCACAGTGAGTGTGTGTGACACTAGACCATTCCCTGATATAGACCCACAGTGAGTGTGTGTGATACTAGACCATTCCCTGATATAGACCCACAGTGAGTGTGTGTGACACTAGACCATTCCCTGATATAGACCCACAGTGAGTGTGTGTGACACGAGACCATTCCCCGATATAGACCCACAGTGAGTGTGTGTGACACGAGACCATTCCCCGATATAGACCCACAGTGAGTGTGTGTGACACTGGACCATTCCCTGATATAGACCCACAGTGTGTGTGACACTAGACCATTACCTGATATAGACCCACAGTGAGTGTGTGTGACACGAGACCATTCCCTGATATAGACCCACAGTGAGTGTGTGTGACACTAGACCATTCCCCGATATAGACCCAAAGTGAGTGTGTGTGACACTAGACTATTCCCCGATATAGACCCACAGTGTGTGTGATACTAGACCATTCCCTGATATAGACCCACAGTGAGTGTGTGTGACACTAGACCATTCCCTGATATAGACCCACAGTGAGTGTGTGTGACACTAGACCATTCCCTGATATAGACCCACAGTGAGTGTGTGACACTAGACCATTCCCCGATATAGACCCACAGTGAGTGTGTGTGACACGAGACCATTCCCTGATATAGACCCACAGTGAGTGTGTGTGACACGAGACCATTCCCCGATATAGACCCACAGTGAGTGTGTGTGACACGAGACCATTCCCCGATATAGACCCACAGTGAGTGTGTGACACTAGACCATTCCCTGATATAGACCCACAGTGAGTGTGTGTGACACGAGACCATTCCCCGATATAGACCCACAGTGAGTGTGTCTGACACGAGACCATTCCCTGATATAGACCCACAGTGAGTGTGTGTGACACTAGACTATTCCCCGATATAGACCCACAGTGAGTGTGTGTGACACTAGACCATTCCCTGATATAGACCCACAGTGAGTGTGTGTGACACTAGACCATTCCCTAATATAGACCCACAGTGAGTGTGTGTGACACGAGACCATTCCCCGATATAGACCCAGTGTGTGTGATACTCGACCATTCCCTGATATAGACCCACAGTGAGTGTGTGTGACACTAGACCATTCCCTGATATAGACCCACAGTGAGTGTGTGTGACACGAGACCATTCCCCGATATAGACCCAGTGTGTGTGACACTAGACCATTACCTGATATAGACCCACAGTGAGTGTGTGTGACACGAGACCATTCTCCGATATAGACCCACAGTGAGTGTGTGTGACACGAGACCATTCCCCGATATAGACCCACAGTGTGTGTGACACTAGACCATTACCTGATATAGACCCACAGTGAGTGTGTGTGACACGAGACCATTCCCTAATATAGACCCACAGTGAGTGTGTGTGACACTAGACCATTCCCCGATATAGACCCACAGTGAGTGTGTGACACGAGACCATTCCCTGATATAGACCCACAGTGAGTGTGTGTGACACTAGACCATTCCCTGATATAGACCCACAGTGAGTGTGTGTGACACTAGACCATTCCCTGATATAGACCCACAGTGAGTGTGTGTGATACTAGACCATTCCCTGATATAGACCCACAGTGAGTGTGTGTGATACTAGACCATTCCCTGATATAGACCCAGTGAGTGTGTGTGACACAAGACCATTCCCTGATATAGACCCACAGTGAGTGTGTGTGACACGAGACCATTCCCTGATATAGACCCACAGTGAGTGTGTGTGACACGAGACCATTCCCTGATATAGACCCACAGTGAGTGTGTGTGACACTAGACCATTCCCTGATATAGACCCACAGTGTGTGTGTGTGACACTAGACCATTCCCTGATATAGACCCACAGTGAGTGTGTGTGACACTAGACCATTCCCCGATATCGACCTACAGTGAGTGTGTGTGACACTAGACCAGTCCCCGATATAGACCCACAGTGAGTGTGTGTAACACTAGACCATTCCCCGATATAGACCCACAGTGAGTGTGTGTGACACGAGACCATTCCCTGATATAGACCCACAGTGTGTGTGTGTGACACGAGACCATTCCCCGATATAGACCCACAGTGAGTGTGTGTAACACTAGACCATTCCCTGATATAGACCCACAGTGAGTGTGTGTGACACTAGACCATTCCCTGATATAGACCCACAATGAGTGTGTGTGACACTAGACCATTCCCTGATATAGACCCACAGTGAGTGTGTGTGACACGAGACCATTCCCTGATATAGACCCACAGTGAGTGTGTGTCACACGAGACCATTCCCCGATATAGACCCACAGTGAGTGTGTGTGACACGAGACCATTCCCCGATATAGACCCACAGTGAGTGTGTGTGACACTAGACCATTCCCTGATATAGACACACAGTGTGTGTGTGTGACACTGGACCATTCCCCGATATAGACCCACAGTGAGTGTGTGTGACACTAGACCATTCCCCGATATAGACCCACAGTGTGTGTGTGTGACACTGGACCATTCCCTGATATAGACCCACAGTGAGTGTGTGTCACACGAGACCATTCCCCGATATAGACCCACAGTGAGTGTGTGTGACACGAGACCATTCCCCGATATAGACCCACAGTGAGTGTGTGTGACACTAGACCATTCCCTGATATAGACACACAGTGTGTGTGTGTGACACTGGACCATTCCCCGATATAGACCCACAGTGAGTGTGTGTGACACTAGACCATTCCCCGATATAGACCCACAGTGTGTGTGTGTGACACTGGACCATTCCCTGATATAGACCCACAGTGAGTGTGTGTAACACTAGACCATTCCCTGATATAGACCCACAGTGAGTGTGTGTGACACTAGACCATTCCCTGATATGGACCCACAGTGAGTGTGTGTGACACTAGACCATTCCCCGATATAGACCCACAGTGAGTGTGTGTGACACTAGACCATTCCCCGATATAGACCCACAGTGAGTGTGTGTGACACTAGACCATTCCCCGATATAGACCCACAGTGAGTGTGTGTGAGACACTAGACTATTCCCCGATATAGACCCACAGTGAGTGTGTGTGACACGAGACCATTCCCTGATATAGACCCACAGTGAGTGTGTGTGACACTAGACCATTCCCTGATATGGACCCACAGTGAGTGTGTGTGACACGAGACCATTCCCTGATATGGACCCACAGTGAGTGTGTGTGACACTAGACCATTCCCTGATATGGACCCACAGTGAGTGTGTGTGACACGAGACCATTCCCTGATATGGACCCACAGTGAGTGTGTGTGACACTAGACCATTCCCTGATATGGACCCACAGTGAGTGTGTGTGACACTAGACCATTCCCCGATATAGACCCACAGTGAGTGTGTGTGACACGAGACCATTCCCCGATATAGACCCAGTGTGTGTGTGTGTGTGACACTGGACCATTCCCTGATATAGACCCACAGTGAGTGTGTGTGACACGAGACCATTCCCTGATATAGACCCACAGTGAGTGTGTGTGACACGAGACCATTCCCCGATATCGACCCACAGTGTGTGTGTGTGACACTGGACCATTCCCCGATATAGATCCACAGTGAGTGTGTGTAACACTAGACCATTCCCTGATATAGACCCACAGTGAGTGTGTGCGACACGAGACCATTCCCCGATAAAGACCCAGTGTGTGTGATACTCGACCATTCCCTGATATAGACCACAGTGAGTGTGTGTGACACTGGACCATTCCCCGATATAGACCCACAGTGAGTGTGTGACACCAGACCATTCCCTGATATAGACCCACAGTGAGTGTGTGTGACACGAGACCATTCCCCGATATAGACCCACAGTGAGTGTGTGTGACAATGGACCATTCCCTGATATAGACCCTGGGTGAGTGTGTGTGACACTAGACCATTCCCTGATATAGACCCACAGTGAGTGTGTGTGACACGAGACCATTCCCTGATATGGACCCAGTGTGTGTGACACTAGACCATTCCCTGATATCGACCCACAGTGAGTGTGTGTGACACTAGACCATTCCCCGATATAGACCCACAGTGAGTGTGTGTGACACTGGACCATTCCCCGATATAGACCCACAGTGAGTGTGTGTGACACGAGACCATTCCCCGATATAGACCCACAGTGAGTGTGTGTGACACGAGACCATTCCCCGATATAGACCCACAGTGAGTGTGTGTGACACTAGACCATTCCCTGATATAGACCCACAGTGAGTGTGTGTGATACTAGACCATTCCCTGATATAGACCCACAGTGAGTGTGTGTGACACTGGACCATTCCCTGATATAGACCCACAGTGAGTGTGTGTGACACGAGACCATTCACCGATATAGACCCACAGTGAGTGTGTGTGACACGAGACCATTCCCCGATATAGACCCACAGTGAGTGTGTGTGACACTGGACCATTCCCTGATATAGACCCACAGTGTGTGTGACACTAGACCATTACCTGATATAGACCCACAGTGAGTGTGTGTGACACGAGACCATTCCCTGATATAGACCCACAGTGAGTGTGTGTGACACTAGACCATTCCCCGATATAGACCCAAAGTGAGTGTGTGTGACACTAGACTATTCCCCGATATAGACCCACAGTGTGTGTGATACTAGACCATTCCCTGATATAGACCCACAGTGAGTGTGTGTGACACTAGACCATTCCCTGATATAGACCCACAGTGAGTGTGTGTGACACTAGACCATTCCCTGATATAGACCCACAGTGAGTGTGTGACACTAGACCATTCCCCGATATAGACCCACAGTGAGTGTGTGTGACACGAGACCATTCCCTGATATAGACCCACAGTGAGTGTGTGTGACACGAGACCATTCCCCGATATAGACCCACAGTGAGTGTGTGTGACACGAGACCATTCCCCGATATAGACCCACAGTGAGTGTGTGACACTAGACCATTCCCTGATATAGACCCACAGTGAGTGTGTGTGACACGAGACCATTCCCCGATATAGACCCACAGTGAGTGTGTCTGACACGAGACCATTCCCTGATATAGACCCACAGTGAGTGTGTGTGACACTAGACTATTCCCCGATATAGACCCACAGTGAGTGTGTGTGACACTAGACCATTCCCTGATATAGACCCACAGTGAGTGTGTGTGACACTAGACCATTCCCTAATATAGACCCACAGTGAGTGTGTGTGACACGAGACCATTCCCCGATATAGACCCAGTGTGTGTGATACTCGACCATTCCCTGATATAGACCCACAGTGAGTGTGTGTGACACTAGACCATTCCCTGATATAGACCCACAGTGAGTGTGTGTGACACTAGACCATTCCCTGATATAGACCCACAGTGAGTGTGTGTGACACGAGACCATTCCCCGATATAGACCCACAGTGAGTGTGTGTAACACTAGATCATTCCCTGATATAGACCCACAGTGAGTGTGTGTGACACTAGACCATTCCCTGATATAGACCCACAGTGAGTGTGTGTGACACTAGACCATTCCCCGATATAGACCTACAGTGAGTGTGTGTGACACTAGACCATTCCCTGATATAGACCCACAGTGAGTGTGTGTGACACGAGACCATTCCCTGATATAGACCCACAGTGAGTGTGTGTGACACGAGACCATTCCCCGATATAGACCCACAGTGAGTGTGTGTGACACTAGACCATTCCCCGATATAGACCCACAGTGAGTGTGTGTGACACTAGACCATTCCCTGATATAGACCCACAGTGAGTGTGTGTGACACTAGACCATTCCCCGATATAGACCCACAGTGTGTGTGACACTAGACCATTTCCTGATATAGACCCACAGTGAGTGTGTGTGACACGAGACCATTCCCTGATATAGACCCACAGTGAGTGTGTGTGACACTAGACCATTCCCCGATATAGACCCACAGTGAGTGTGTGTGACACTTGACCATTCCCCGATATGGACCCACAGTGTGTGTGACACTAGACCATTCCCTGATATAAACCCACAGTGAGTGTGTGTGACACTAGACCATTCCCCGATATAGACCCACAGTGAGTGTGTGTGACACGAGACCATTCTCCGATATAGACCCACAGTGAGTGTGTGTGACACTAGACCATTCCCCGATATAGACCCACAGTGAGTGTGTGTGACACTAGACCATTCCCCGATATAGACCCAGTGTGTGTGACACTAGACCATTACCTGATATAGACCCACAGTGAGTGTGTGTGACACGAGACCATTCTCCGATATAGACCCACAGTGAGTGTGTGTGACACGAGACCATTCCCCGATATAGACCCACAGTGTGTGTGACACTAGACCATTACCTGATATAGACCCACAGTGAGTGTGTGTGACACGAGACCATTCCCTGATATAGACCCACAGTGAGTGTGTGTGACACTAGACCATTCCCCGATATAGACCCACAGTGAGTGTGTGACACGAGACCATTCCCTGATATAGACCCACAGTGAGTGTGTGTGACACTAGACCATTCCCTGATATAGACCCACAGTGAGTGTGTGTGACACTAGACCATTCCCTGATATAGACCCACAGTGAGTGTGTGTGATACTAGACCATTCCCTGATATAGACCCACAGTGAGTGTGTGTGATACTAGACCATTCCCTGATATAGACCCAGTGAGTGTGTGTGACACAAGACCATTCCCTGATATAGACCCACAGTGAGTGTGTGAGACACGAGACCATTCCCTGATATAGACCCACAGTGAGTGTGTGTGACACGAGACCATTCCCTGATATAGACCCACAGTGAGTGTGTGTGACACTAGACCATTCCCTGATATAGACCCACAGTGTGTGTGTGTGACACTAGACCATTCCCCGATATAGACCCACAGTGAGTGTGTGTGACACTAGACCATTCCCCGATATAGACCTGCAGTGAGTGTGTGTGACACTAGACCATTCCCCGATATAGACCCACAGTGAGTGTGTGTGACACGAGACCATTCCCTGATATAGACCCACAGTGTGTGTGTGTGACACGAGACCATTCCCCGATATAGACCCACAGTGAGTGTGTGTAACACTAGACCATTCCCTGATATAGACCCACAGTGAGTGTGTGTGACACTAGACCATTCCCTGATATAGACCCACAGTGAGTGTGTGTGACACTGGACCATTCACTGATATAGACCCACAGTGAGTGTGTGTGACACTAGACCATTCCCTGATATAGACCCACAGTGAGTGTGTGTGACACTAGACCATTCCCTGATATAGACCCACAGTGAGTGTGTGTGACACTAGACCATTCCCTGATATAGACCCACAGTGAGTGTGTGTCACACGAGACCATTCCCCGATATAGACCCACAGTGAGTGTGTGTGACACGAGACCATTCCCCGATATAGACCCACAGTGAGTGTGTGTGACACTAGACCATTCCCTGATATAGACACACAGTGTGTGTGTGTGACACTGGACCATTCCCCGATATAGACCCACAGTGAGTGTGTGTGACACTAGACCATTCCCCGATATAGACCCACAGTGTGTGTGTGTGACACTGGACCATTCCCTGATATAGACCCACAGTGAGTGTGTGTAACACTAGACCATTCCCTGATATAGACCCACAGTGAGTGTGTGTGACACTAGACCATTCCCTGATATGGACCCACAGTGAGTGTGTGTGACACTAGACCATTCCCCGATATAGACCCACAGTGAGTGTGTGTGAGACACTAGACTATTCCCCGATATAGACCCACAGTGAGTTTGTGTGACACGAGACCATTCCCTGATATAGACCCACAGTGAGTGTGTGTGACACTAGACCATTCCCTGATATGGACCCACAGTGAGTGTGTGTGACACGAGACCATTCCCTGATATGGACCCACAGTGAGTGTGTGTGACACTAGACCATTCCCTGATATGGACCCACAGTGAGTGTGTGTGACACGAGACCATTCCCTGATATGGACCCACAGTGAGTGTGTGTGACACTAGACCATTCCCTGATATGGACCCACAGTGAGTGTGTGTGACACTAGACCATTCCCCGATATAGACCCACAGTGAGTGTGTGTGACACTAGACCATTCCCCGATATAGACCCACAGTGAGTGTGTGTGACACGAGACCATTCCCTGATATAGACCCACAGTGAGTGTGTGTGACACTGGACCATTCACTGATATAGACCCACAGTGAGTGTGTGTGACACTAGACCATTCCCTGATATAGACCCACAGTGAGTGTGTGTGACACTAGACCATTCCCTGATATAGACCCACAGTGAGTGTGTGTGACACTAGACCATTCCCTGATATAGACCCACAGTGAGTGTGTGTCACACGAGACCATTCCCCGATATAGACCCACAGTGAGTGTGTGTGACACGAGACCATTCCCCGATATAGACCCACAGTGAGTGTGTGTGACACTAGACCATTCCCTGATATAGACACACAGTGTGTGTGTGTGACACTGGACCATTCCTCGATATAGACCCACAGTGAGTGTGTGTGACACTAGACCATTCCCCGATATAGACCCACAGTGAGTGTGTGTGACACTAGACCATTCCCCGATATAGACCCACAGTGAGGGTGTGTGACACTAGACCATTCCCCGATATAGACCCACAGTGAGTGTGTGTGACACTGGACCATTCCCTGATATAGACCCACAGTGAGTGTGTGTAACACTAGACCATTCCCTGATATAGACCCACAGTGAGTGTGTGTGACACTAGACCATTCCCTGATATGGACCCACAGTGAGTGTGTGTGACACTAGACCATTCCCCGATATAGACCCACAGTGAGTGTGTGTGACACTAGACCATTCCCCGATATAGACCCACAGTGAGTGTGTGTGACACTAGACCATTCCCCGATATAGACCCACAGTGAGTGTGTGTGACACTAGACCATTCCCCGATATAGACCCACAGTGAGTGTGTGTGAGACACTAGACTATTCCCCGATATAGACCCACAGTGAGTGTGTGTGACACGAGACCATTCCCTGATATAGACCCACAGTGAGTGTGTGTGACACTAGACCATTCCCTGATATGGACCCACAGTGAGTGTGTGTGACACTAGACCATTCCCCGATATAGACACACAGTGAGTGTGTGTGACACTAGACCATTCCCTGATATAGACCCACAGTGAGTGTGTGTGACACTAGACCATTCCCTGATATGGACCCACAGTGAGTGTGTGTGACACTAGACCATTCCCTGATATAGACCCACAGTGAGTGTGTGTGACACGAGACCATTCCCCGATATAGACCCACAGTGAGTGTGTGTGACACTAGACCATTCCCTGATATAGACCCACAGTGAGTGTGTGTGACACTAGACCATTCCCTGATATAGACCCACAGTGAGTGTGTGTGACACGAGACCATTCCCTGATATGGACCCACAGTGAGTGTGTGTGACACGAGACCATTCCCTGATATGGACCCACAGTGAGTGTGTGTGACACTAGACCATTCCCCGATATAGACCCACAGTGAGTGTGTGTGACACGAGACCATTCCCTGATATAGACCCACAGTGAGTGTGTGTGACACGAGACCATTCCCTGATATGGACCCACAGTGAGTGTGTGTGACACGAGACCATTCCCTGATATGGACCCACAGTGGGTGTGTGTGACACTAGACCATTCCCCGATATAGACCCAGTGAGTGTGTGTGACACTAGACCATTCCCTGATATGGACCCACAGTGTAAGCGACCCTTTGCCACTCACTTACCTGCAGACACGGGGAGTGAAGTAAAGGTTCTGCCAGGACCGACACAGATACTTGGAATGATCAATTATCCGAATCCAATCCAGCTCATCCATTGACACTTCGATGTAGTATGAATATGACCTAGTCAAGGGAGAAGACAGGAGAATGTCTTACACAACTTACACTTCAAAGGTTGGCGAGAGGCGGGGTTCGAATAACATCAACACTGAGCATTACACACTGCAACATGTGCATCCCTCCATGGTCAGCACAGCAACCTATCATTCCACTGACGGCCGCTACACAAAGCTCCTGTTCATTTCCCTCAGTCCCTGCACTCTGCAAATCGTCATCCTCCAATTCTCCCTGTAACTCCATTCTCCCCACTCTCTCTGGCCTCCTGTCCTCACAATCTCCACCTGCACATCCATTCTCTCACACACCTCTGACCTCGCCAATCCTGGCCAGCTGGAGACTGCACCACAGACAGCGCCATTACCATCGCCACGATACCCCCACTCACAACCTCACTGCCTGCCTCTCGCTGTCCATCGTTCACATTATATCCCCTTCTCTCACTCAATTCAGGCCCATTCATCGCCCCATCCCCCAGATACAGTCTCCGCCCGTCCCCCAGTCTCTCCCCCCTCCCCATCCCCGCCCATCGCCCAGTCTCTCTCCCCCCCCGTCCCCCAGTCTCTCCCCCCCCCCGTCCCCCAGTCTCTCCCCCCTCCCCATCCCCGCCCATCGCCCAGTCTCTCCCCCCTCCCCATCTCCGCCCATCGCCCAGTCTCTCTCCCCCCCCCCCGTCCCCCAGTCTCTCCCCCCCCCGGTCCCCCCGTCTCCGCCCATCGCCCAGTCTCTCTCCCCCCCCCCCATCCCCCAGTCTCTCCCCCCCCCATCCCCCCCGTCTCCGCCCATCGCCCAGTCTCTCTCCCCCCCCCCCATCCCCCAGTCTCTCCCCCCTCCCCATCCCCCCATCGCCCAGTCTCTCTCCCCCCCCATCCCCCAGTCTCTCCCCCCCCCGTCCCCCAGTCTCTCCCCCCCCATCCCCGCCCATCGCCCAGTCTCTCTCCCCCCCCCATCCCCCAGATACAGTCTCCGCCCATCGCCCAGTCTCTCTCCCCCCCCCCCATCCCCCAGTCTCTCCCCCCTCCCCATCCCCCCATCGCCCAGTCTCTCTCCCCCCCCATCCCCCAGTCTCTCCCCCCCCCGTCCCCCAGTCTCTCCCCCCCCATCCCCGCCCATCGCCCAGTCTCTCTCCCCCCCCCATCCCCCAGATACAGTCTCCGCCCATCGCCCAGTCTCTCTCCCCCCCCCATCCCCCAGATACAGTCTCCGCCCATCGCCCAGTCTCTCCCCCCCCCATCCCCCCCGTCTCCGCCCATCCCCCAGTCTCTCCCCCCCCCGTCCCCCAGTCTCTCCCCCCCCATCCCCCAGATACAGTCTCCGCCCATCGCCCAGTCTCTCCCCCCCCCATCCCCCCCGTCTCCGCCCATCCCCCAGTCTCTCCCCCCCCCGTCCCCCAGTCTCTCCCCCCCCATCCCCCAGATACAGTCTCCGCCCATCGCCCAGTCTCTCCCCCCCCATCCCCCAGATACAGTCTCCGCCCATCGCCCAGTCTCTCCCCCCCCCATCCCCCCCGTCTCCGCCCATCCCCCAGTCTCTCCCCCCCCCGTCCCCCAGTCTCTCCCCCCCCATCCCCCAGATACAGTCTCCGCCCATCGCCCAGTCTCTCCCCCCCCCATCCCCCCCGTCTCCGCCCATCGCCCAGTCTCTCCCCCCCCATCCCCCCCCCGTCTCCGCCCATCCCCCAGTCTCTCCCCCCCCCGTCCCCCAGTCTCTCCCCCCCCATCCCCCAGATACAATCTCCGCCCATCGCCCAGTCTCTCCCCCCCCCATCCCCCCCGTCTCCGCCCATCGCCCAGTCTCTCCCCCCCCCGTCCCCCAGTCTCTCCCCCCCCATCCCCCAGATACAGTCTCCGCCCATCGCCCAGTCTCTCCCCCCCCCATCCCCCCCGTCTCCGCCCATCGCCCAGTCTCTCCCCCCCCATCCCCCCCCCGTCTCCGCCCATCCCCCAGTCTCTCCCCCCCCTGTCCCCCAGTCTCTCCCCCCCCCATCCCCCCCGTCTCCGCCCATCGCCCAGTCTCTCCCCCCCCATCCCCCCCCCGTCTCCGCCCATCCCCCAGTCTCTCCCCCCCCATCCCCCAGATACAATCTCCGCCCATCGCCCAGTCTCTCCCCCCCCCATCCCCCCCGTCTCCGCCCATCGCCCAGTCTCTCCCCCCCCATCCCCCCCCGTCTCCGCCCATCCCCCAGTCTCTCCCCCCCCTGTCCCCCAGTCTCTCCCCCCCCCATCCCCCAGATACAGTCTCCGCCCATCGCCCAGTCTCTCCCCCCCCCATCCCCCCCGTCTCCGCCCATCGCCCAGTCTCTCCCCCCCCCATCCCCCCCCCGTCTCCGCCCATCCCCCAGTCTCTCCCCCCCCCGTCCCCCAGTCTCTCCCCCCCCATCCCCCCGTCTCCGCCCATCCCCCAGTCTCTCCCCCCCCCGTCCCCCAGTCTCTCCCCCCCCATCCCCCCGTCTCCCCCAGTCTCTCCCCCCCCATCCCCCCCGTCTCCGCCCATCCCCCAGTCTCTCCCCCCATCCCCCAGTCTCTCCCCCCCCCCATCCCCCAGTCTCTCCCCGTCCCCCAGTCTCTCTCCCCGTCCCCCAGTCTCTCTCCCCCCGTCCCCCAGTTTCTCTCTCCCCCGTCCCCCAGTCTCTCTCCCGTCCCCCAGTCTCTCCCCGTCCCCCAGTCTCTCTCCCCCATCCCCCATTCTCTCTCCCCATCCCCCATTCTCTCTCTCCCCCATCCCCAGTCTCTCTCCCCCGTCCCCCAGTCTCTCTCCCCGTCCCCCAGTCTCTCTCTCCCCATCCCCCATTCTCTCTCTCCCCCATCCCCCAATCTCTCTCCCCATCCCCCAGTCTCTCTCCCCATCCCCCAGTCTCTCTCCCCCGTCCCCCCAGTCTCTCTCCCCATCCCCCAGTCTCTCTCCCCCGTCCCCCAGTCTCTCTCCCCATCCCCCAGTCTCTCTCCCCCGTCCCCCAGTCTCTCTCTTCCCATCCCCCAGTCCTCTCTCCCCCGTCCCCCAGTCTCTCTCCCCCGTCCCCCAGTCTCTCTCCCCCCCGTCCCCCAGTCTCTCCCCCCCGTCCCCCATTCTCTCTCTCCCCCATCCCCCAGTCTCTCTCCCCATCCCCCAGTCTCTCTCTCCCCGTCCCCAGTCTCTCTCCCCGTCCCCCAGTCTCTCTCCCCGTCCCCCAGTCTCTCTCCCCGTCCCCCAGTCTCTCTCCCCCCGTCCCCCAGTCTCTCTCCCCCGTCCCCCAGTCTCTCTCCCCCGTCCCCCAGTCTCTCTCCCTGTCCCCCAGTCTCTCTCTCCCGTCCCCCAGTCTCTCTCCCCCGTCCCCCAGTCTCTCTCCCCCGTCCCCCAGTCTCTCCCCCCGTCCCCCAGTCTCTCTCCCCCGTCCCCCAGTCTCTCTCCCCATCCCCCAGTCTCTCTCCCCATCCCCCAGTCTCTCTCCCCATCCCCCAGTCTCTCTCCCCCATCCCCCAGTCTCTCTCCCCATCCCCCAGTCTCTCTCCCCGTCCCCCAGTCTCTCTCCCCATCCCCCAGTCTCTCTCCCCGTCCCCCAGTCTCTCTCCCCCCCATCCCCCAGTCTCTCTCCCCCCCATCCCCCAGTCTCTCTCCCCATCCCCAGTCTCTCTCCCCCCCATCCCCCAGTCTCTCTCCCCGTCCCCCAGTCTCTCTCCCCGTCCCCCAGTCTCTCTCCCCCATCCCCCAGTCTCTCTCCCCCATCCCCCAGTCTCTCTCCCCGTCCCCCAGTCTCTCTCCCCGTCCCCCAGTCTCTCTCCCCGTCCCCCAGTCTCTCTCCCCGTCCCCCAGTCTCTCTCCCCGTCCCCCAGTCTCTCTCCCCGTCCCCCAGTCTCTCTCCCCGTCCCCCAGTCTCTCTCCCCATCCCCCAGTCTCTCTCCCCATCCCCCAGTCTCTCCCCGTCCCCCAGTCTCTCTCCCCGTCCCCCAGTCTCTCTCCCCGTCCCCCAGTCTCTCTCCCCGTCCCCCAGTCTCTCCCCCCCGTCCCCCAGTCTCTCTCCCCGTCCCCCAGTCTCTCTCCCCGTCCCCCAGTCTCTCCCCCCGTCCCCTACTCTCTCTCCCCCGTCCCCCAGTCTCTCCCCCGTCCCCCAGTCTCTCTCCCCGTCCCCCAGTCTCTCTCCCCGTCCCCCAGTCTCTCTCCCCCGTCCCCCAGTCTCTCTCCCCGTCCCCCAGTCTCTCTCCCCGTCCCCCAGTCTCTCCCCCCGTCCCCTACTCTCTCTCCCCCCGTCCCCCAGTCTCTCCCCCCGTCCCCCAGTCTCTCTCCCCGTCCCCCAGTCTCTCTCCCCGTCCCCCAGTCTCTCTCCCCGTCCCCCAGTCTCTCTCCCCGTCCCCCAGTCTCTCTCCCCCGTCCCCCAGTCTCTCTCCCCGTCCCCCAGTCTCTCTCCCCGTCCCCCAGTCTCTCCCCCCGTCCCCCAGTCTCTCTCCCCGTCCCCCAGTCTCTCCCCCCCCATCCCCCAGATACAGTCTCCGCCCATCGCCCAGTCTCTCCCCCCCCCGTCCCCCAGTCTCTCCCCCCCATCCCCCAGATACAGTCTCCGCCCATCGCCCAGTCTCTCCCCCCCCCATCCCCCCCGTCTCCGCCCATCGCCCAGTCTCTCCCCCCCCATCCCCCCCCCGTCTCCGCCCATCCCCCAGTCTCTCCCCCCCCCGTCCCCCAGTCTCTCCCCCCCCATCCCCCCCCCGTCTCCGCCCATCCCCCAGTCTCTCCCCCCCCCGTCCCCCAGTCTCTCCCCCCCCCGTCCCCCAGTCTCTCCCCCCCCATCCCCCAGATACAATCTCCGCCCATCGCCCAGTCTCTCCCCCCCCCATCCCCCCCGTCTCCGCCCATCGCCCAGTCTCTCCCCCCCCATCCCCCCCCCGTCTCCGCCCATCCCCCAGTCTCTCCCCCCCCTGTCCCCCAGTCTCTCCCCCCCCCATCCCCCAGATACAGTCTCCGCCCATCGCCCAGTCTCTCTCCCCCCCCCATCCCCCAGATACAGTCTCCGCCCATCGCCCAGTCTCTCCCCCCCCCATCCCCCCCGTCTCCGCCCATCGCCCAGTCTCTCCCCCCCCATCCCCCCCCCGTCTCCGCCCATCCCCCAGTCTCTCCCCCCCCCGTCCCCCAGTCTCTCCCCCCCCCATCCCCCCGTCTCCGCCCATCCCCCAGTCTCTCCCCCCCCCGTCCCCCAGTCTCTCCCCCCCCATCCCCCCGTCTCCCCCAGTCTCTCCCCCCCCATCCCCCCCCGTCTCCGCCCATCCCCCAGTCTCTCCCCCCCATCCCCCAGTCTCTCCCCCCCCCCATCCCCCAGTCTCTCCCCGTCCCCCAGTCTCTCTCCCCCCGTCCCCCAGTTTCTCTCTCCCCCGTCCCCCAGTCTCTCTCCCCGTCCCCCAGTCTCTCCCCGTCCCCCAGTCTCTCTCCCCATCCCCCATTCTCTCTCCCCATCCCCCATTCTCTCTCTCCCCCATCCCCCAGTCTCTCTCCCCCGTCCCCCAGTCTCTCTCCCCCGTCCCCCAGTCTCTCTCTCCCCATCCCCCATTCTCTCTCTCCCCCATCCCCCAATCTCTCTCCCCATCCCCCAGTCTCTCTCCCCATCCCCCAGTCTCTCTCCCCCGTCCCCCAGTCTCTCTCCCCATCCCCCAGTCTCTCTCCCCCGTCCCCCAGTCTCTCTCCCCATCCCCCAGTCTCTCTCCCCCGTCCCCCAGTCTCTCTCTTCCCATCCCCCAGTCTCTCTCCCCCGTCCCCCAGTCTCTCTCCCCCGTCCCCCAGTCTCTCTCCCCCCCGTCCCCCAGTCTCTCCCCCCCGTCCCCCATTCTCTCTCTCCCCCATCCCCCAGTCTCTCTCCCCATCCCCCAGTCTCTCTCTCCCCGTCCCCCAGTCTCTCTCCCCGTCCCCCAGTCTCTCTCCCCGTCCCCCAGTCTCTCTCCCCGTCCCCCAGTCTCTCTCCCCCCGTCCCCCAGTCTCTCTCCCCCGTCCCCCAGTCTCTCTCCCCCGTCCCCCAGTCTCTCTCCCTGTCCCCCAGTCTCTCTCTCCCCGTCCCCCAGTCTCTCTCCCCCGTCCCCCAGTCTCTCTCCCCCGTCCCCCAGTCTCTCCCCCCGTCCCCCAGTCTCTCTCCCCCGTCCCCCAGTCTCTCTCCCCATCCCCCAGTCTCTCTCCCTGTCCCACAGTCTCTCTCCCCGTCCCCCAGTCTCTCTCCCCCGTCCCCCAGTCTCTCTCCCCATCCCCCAGTCTCTCTCCCTGTCCCTCTCCCTGTCCCCCAGTCTCTCTCCCCGTCCCCCAGTCTCTCTCCCCCGTCCCCTAGTCTCTCTCCCCCGTCCCCCAGTCTCTCCCCCCGTCCCCCAGTCTCTCTCCCCGTCCCCCAGTCTCTCTCCCCGTCCCCCAGTCTCTCTCCCCATCCCCCAGTCTCTCTCCCCCCCATCCCCCAGTCTCTCTCCCCCCCATCCCCCAGTCTCTCTCCCCTGTCCCCCAGTCTCCCCCCCTGTCCCCCAGTCTCCCCCCCTGTCCCCCAGTCTCTCTCCCCATCCCCCAGTCTCTCTCCCCATCCCCCAGTCTCTCTCCCCCATCCCCCAGTCTCTCTCCCCATCCCCCAGTCTCTCTCCCCATCCCCCAGTCTCTCTCCCCATCCCCCAGTCTCTCTCCCCGTCCCCCAGTCTCTCTCCCCCCCATCCCCCAGTCTCTCTCCCCCCCATCCCCCAGTCTCTCTCCCCATCCCCCAGTCTCTCTCCCCCCCATCCCCCAGTCTCTCTCCCCGTCCCCCAGTCTCTCTCCCCGTCCCCCAGTCTCTCTCCCCGTCCCCCAGTCTCTCTCCCCCATCCCCCAGTCTCTCTCCCCCATCCCCCAGTCTCTCTCCCCGTCCCCCAGTCTCTCTCCCCGTCCCCCAGTCTCTCTCCCCGTCCCCCAGTCTCTCTCCCCGTCCCCCAGTCTCTCTCCCCGTCCCCCAGTCTCTCTCCCCGTCCCCCAGTCTCTCTCCCCATCCCCCAGTCTCTCTCCCCATCCCCCAGTCTCTCCCCGTCCCCCAGTCTCTCTCCCCGTCCCCCAGTCTCTCTCCCCGTCCCCCAGTCTCTCTCCCCGTCCCCCAGTCTCTCCCCCCCCGTCCCCCAGTCTCTCTCCCCGTCCCCCAGTCTCTCTCCCCGTCCCCCAGTCTCTCCCCCCGTCCCCTACTCTCTCTCCCCCGTCCCCCAGTCTCTCCCCCCGTCCCCCAGTCTCTCTCCCCGTCCCCCAGTCTCTCTCCCCGTCCCCCAGTCTCTCTCCCCCGTCCCCCAGTCTCTCTCCCCGTCCCCCAGTCTCTCTCCCCGTCCCCCAGTCTCTCCCCCCGTCCCCTACTCTCTCTCCCCCGTCCCCCAGTCTCTCCCCCCGTCCCCCAGTCTCTCTCCCCGTCCCCCAGTCTCTCTCCCCCGTCCCCTACTCTCTCTCCCCCGTCCCCCAGTCTCTCTCCCCGTCCCCCAGTCTCTCTCCCCGTCCCCCAGTCTCTCTCCCCCTGTCCCCCAGTCTCTCCCCCTGTCCCCCAGTGTCTCTCTCCCCATCCCCCAGTCTCTCCCCCGTCCCCCAGTCTCTCTCCCCCCGTCCCCCAGTCTCTCTCTCCCCGTCCCCCAGTCTCTCTCTCCCCGTCCCCCAGTCTCTCCCCCTGTCCCCCAGTGTCTCTCTCCCCATCCCCCAGTCTCTCCCCCGTCCCCCAGTCTCTCTCTCCCCGTCCCCCAGTCTCTCTCTCCCCGTCCCCCAGTCTCTCTCTCCCCATCCCCCAGTCTCTCTCCCCGTCCCCCAGTCTCTCCACCCCCGTCCCCCAGTCTCTCTCCCCCGTCCCCCAGTCTCTCTCTCCCCATCCCCCAGTCTCTCCCCCCGTCCCCCAGTCTCTCTCCCCCGTCCCCCAGTCTCTCTCTCCCCGTCCCCCAGTCTCTCTCCCCATCCCCCATTCTCTCTCTCCCCCATCCCCCAGTCTCTCTCCCCCGTCCCCCAGTCTCTCTCTCCCCCTGTCCCCCAGTCTCTCCCCCTGTCCCCCAGTCTCTCTCCCCCGTCCCCCAGTCTCTCTCCCCGTCCCCCAGTCTCTCTCCCCCGTCCCCCAGTCTCTCCCCCCGTCCCCCAGTCTCTCCCCCCGTCCCCCAGTCTCTCTCCCCGTCCCCCAGTCTCTCTCCCCCCCATCCCCCAGTCTCTCTCCCCCCCATCCCCCAGTCTCTCTCCCCTGTCCCCCAGTCTCCCCCCCCTGTCCCCCAGTCTCTCTCCCCGTCCCCCAGTCTCTCTCCCCCATCCCCCAGTCTCTCTCCCCATCCCCCAGTCTCTCTCTCCCCGTCCCCCAGTCTCTCTCCCCATCCCCCAGTCTCTCTCCCCATCCCCCAGTCTCTCTCCCCATCCCCCAGTCTCTCTCCCCATCCCCCAGTCTCTCCCCCGTCCCCCAGTCTCTCCCCCGTCCCCCAGTCTCTCTCTCCCCGTCCCCAGTCTCTCCCCCGTCCCCCAGTCTCTCTCTCCCCGTCCCCCAGTCTCTCCCCCCGTCCCCCAGTCTCTCCCCCCCCCCATCCCCCCGTCTCCGCCCATCCCCCAGTCTCTCCCCCCCCCCATCCCCCAGTCTCTCCCCCCCGTCCCCCAGTCTCTCTCTCCCCGTCCCCCAGTCTCTCTCTCCCCGTCCCCCAGTCTCTCCCCCCGTCCCCCAGTCTCTCTCCCCCCGTCCCCCAGTCTCTCTCTCCCCGTCCCCCAGTCTCTCTCTCCCCGTCCCCCAGTCTCTCTCCCCCGTCCCCCAGTCTCTCTCTCCCCGTCCCCCAGTCTCTCTCCCCATCCCCCATTCTCTCTCTCCCCCATCCCCCAGTCTCTCTCCCCATCCCCCAGTCTCTCTCCCCCGTCCCCCAGTCTCTCTCCCTGTCCCCCAGTCTCTCCCCCTGTCCCCCAGTCTCTCTCCCCCGTCCCCCAGTCTCTCTCCCCGTCCCCCAGTCTCTCTCCCCGTCTCTCCCCCCGTCCCCCAGTCTCTCTCCCCCGTCCCCCAGTCTCTCTCCCCGTCCCCCAGTCTCACTCCCCGTCCCCCAGTCTCACTCCCCGTCCCCCAGTCTCTCTCCCCGTCCCCCAGTCTCTCTCCCCGTCCCCCAGTCTCTCCCCCCGTCCCCCAGTCTCTCCCCCCCCGTCCCCCAGTCTCTCTCCCCGTCCCCCAGTCTCTCTCCCCGTCCCCCAGTCTCTCTCCCCGTCCCCCAGTCTCTCTCCCCGTCCCCCAGTCTCTCTCCCCGTCCCCCAGTCTCTCTCCCCGTCCCCCAGTCTCTCTCCCCGTCCCCCAGTCTCTCTCCCCGTCCCCCAGTCTCTCTCCCCGTCCCCCAGTCTCTCTCCCCGTCCCCCAGTCTCTCTCCCCGTCCCCCAGTCTCTCTCCCCGTCCCCCAGTCTCTCCCCCCGTCCCCCAGTCTCTCCCCCCGTCCCCCAGTCTCTCTCCCCGTCCCCCAGTCTCACTCCCCGTCCCCCAGTCTCTCTCCCCGTCCCCCAGTCTCTCTCCCCGTCCCCCAGTCTCTCTCCCCGTCCCCCAGTCTCTCTCCCCGTCCCCCAGTCTCTCTCCCCGTCCCCCAGTCTCTCTCCCCGTCCCCCAGTCTCTCTCCCCGTCCCCCAGTCTCTCTCCCCGTCCCCCAGTCTCTCTCCCCGTCCCCCAGTCTCTCTCCCCGTCCCCCAGTCTCTCTCTCCCCATCCCCCAGTCTCTCTCCCCATCCCCCAGTCTCTCTCCCCGTCCCCCAGTCTCTCTCCCCGTCCCCCAGTCTCTCTCCCCGTCCCCCAGTCTCTCTCCCCGTCCCCCAGTCTCTCTCCCCGTCCCCCAGTCTCTCTCCCCGTCCCCCAGTCTCTCTCCCCGTCCCCAGTCTCTCTCCCCGTCCCCCAGTCTCTCTCCCCATCCCCCAGTCTCTCTCCCCATCCCCCAGTCTCTCTCTCCCCGTCCCCCAGTCTCTCCCCATCCCCCAGTCTCTCTCCCCGTCCCCCAGTCTCTCTCCCCATCCCCCAGTCTCTCTCTCCCCCGTCCCCCAGTCTCTCCCCCCTCCGTCCCCCAGTCTCTCTCCCCATCCCCCAGTCTCTCTCCCCATCCCCCAGTCTCTCTCCCCATCCCCCAGTCTCTCTCCCCATCCCCCAGTCTCTCTCCCCATCCCCCAGTCTCTCTCCCCATCCCCCAGTCTCTCTCTCCCCGTCCCCCAGTCTCTCCCCATCCCCCAGTCTCTCTCCCCATCCCCCAGTCTCTCTCTCCCCGTCCCCCAGTCTCTCCCCATCCCCCAGTCTCTCTCCCCATCCCCCAGTCTCTCTCCCCATCCCCTAGTCTCTCTCTCCCCCATCCCCCAGTCTCTCCCCCCCCCCGTCCCCCAGTCTCTCTCCCCCCCATCCCCCAGTCTCTCTCTCCCCATCCCCCAGTCTCCCCCCCCCCCCGTCCCCCAGTCTCTCTCTCCCCGTCCCCCAGTCTCTCCCCCCCCGTCCCCCAGTCTCTCTCCCCGTCCCCCAGTCTCTCTCTCCCCGTCCCCCAGTCTCTCTCTCCCCATCCCCCAGTCTCTCTCTACCCGTCCCCCAGTCTCTCTCCCCCCATCCCCCAGTCTCTCTCCCCGTCCCCCATTCTCTCTCCCCCCATCCCCCAGTCTCTCTCTCCCCGTCCCCCAGTCTCTCTCCCCCCGTCCCCCAGTCTCTCTCCCCTTCCCCAGTCTCTCCCCCCCCGTCCCCCAGTCTCTCTCCCCATCCCCCAGTCTCTCTCCCCATCCCCCAGTCTCTCTCCCCATCCCCCAGTCTCTCCCCATCCCCCAGTCTCTCTCCCCGTCCCCCAGTCTCTCCCCCCCCGTCCCCCAGTCTCTCTCCCCGTCCCCCAGTCTCTCCCCCCGTCGCCTACTCTCTCTCCCCCGTCCCCCAGTCTCTCCCCCCGTCCCCCAGTCTCTCTCCCCGTCCCCCAGTCTCTCTCCCCGTCCCCCAGTCTCTCTCCCCATCCCCCAGTCTCTCTCCCCATCCCCCAGTCTCTCCCCATCCCCCAGTCTCTCTCCCCGTCCCCCAGTCTCTCCCCCCGTCCCCTCCTCTCTCTCCCCGTCCCCCAGTCTCTCCCCCCGTCCCCCAGTCTCTCTCCCCGTCCCCCAGTCTCTCTCCCCATCCCCCAGTCTCTCTCCCCATCCCCCAGTCTCTCCCCATCCCCCAGTCTCTCTCCCCGTCCCCCAGTCTCTCCCCCCGTCCCCTCCTCTCTCTCCCCGTCCCCCAGTCTCTCCCCCCGTCCCCCAGTCTCTCTCCCCCCCATCCCCCAGTCTCTCTCCCCCCCATCCCCCAGTCTCTCTCCCCTGTCCCCCAGTCTCCCCCCCCTGTCCCCCAGTCTCTCTCCCCGTCCCCCAGTCTCTCTCCCCCATCCCCCAGTCTCTCTCCCCATCCCCCAGTCTCTCTCTCCCCGTCCCCCAGTCTCTCTCCCCATCCCCCATTCTCTCTCTCCCCCATCCCCCAGTCTCTCTCCCCATCCCCCAGTCTCTCTCCCCATCCCCCAGTCTCTCCCCCGTCCCCCAGTCTCTCTCCCCCGTCCCCCAGTCTCTCTCTCCCCCCCCCCCAGTCTCTCTCTCCCCGTCCCCCAGTCTCTCCCCCCGTCCCCCAGTCTCTCCCCCCCCCCCATCCCCCCGTCTCCGCCCATCCCCCAGTCTCTTCCCCCCCCCATCCCCCAGTCTCTCCCCCCCGTCCCCCAGTCTCTCCCCGTCCCCCAGTCTCTCTCTCCCCGTCCCCCAGTCTCTCCCCCCGTCCCCCAGTCTCTCTCCCCCCGTCCCCCAGTCTCTCTCTCCCCGTCCCCCAGTCTCTCTCTCCCCGTCCCCCAGTCTCTCTCCCCCGTCCCCCAGTCTCTCTCTCCCCGTCCCCCAGTCTCTCTCCCCATCCCCCATTCTCTCTCTCCCCCATCCCCCAGTCTCTCTCCCCATCCCCCAGTCTCTCTCTCCCTGTCCCCCAGTCTCTCTCTCCCTGTCCCCCAGTCTCTCCCCCTGTCCCCCAGTCTCTCTCCCCCGTCCCCCAGTCTCTCTCCCCGTCCCCCAGTCTCTCTCCCCGTCTCTCCCCCCGTCCCCCAGTCTCTCTCCCCCGTCCCCCAGTCTCTCTCCCCGTCCCCCAGTCTCACTCCCCGTCCCCCAGTCTCACTCCCCGTCCCCCAGTCTCTCTCCCCGTCCCCCAGTCTCTCTCCCCGTCCCCCAGTCTCTCCCCCCGTCCCCCAGTCTCTCCCCCCCCGTCCCCCAGTCTCTCTCCCCGTCCCCCAGTCTCTCTCCCCGTCCCCCAGTCTCTCTCCCCGTCCCCCAGTCTCTCTCCCCGTCCCCCAGTCTCTCTCCCCGTCCCCAGTCTCTCTCCCCGTCCCCCAGTCTCTCTCCCCGTCCCCCAGTCTCTCTCCCCGTCCCCCAGTCTCTCTCCCCGTCCCCCAGTCTCTCTCCCCGTCCCCCAGTCTCTCTCCCCGTCCCCCAGTCTCTCTCTCCCCGTCCCCCAGTCTCTCTCCCCGTCCCCCAGTCTCTCTCCCCGTCCCCCAGTCTCTCCCCCCGTCCCCCAGTCTCTCCCCCCGTCCCCCAGTCTCTCTCCCCGTCCCCCAGTCTCACTCCCCGTCCCCAGTCTCTCTCCCCGTCCCCCCAGTCTCTCTCCCCGTCCCCCAGTCTCTCTCCCCGTCCCCCAGTCTCTCTCCCCGTCCCCCAGTCTCTCTCCCCGTCCCCCAGTCTCTCTCCCCGTCCCCAGTCTCTCTCCCCGTCCCCCAGTCTCTCTCCCCGTCCCCCAGTCTCTCTCCCCGTCCCCCAGTCTCTCTCTCCCCGTCCCCCAGTCTCTCTCCCCGTCCCCCAGTCTCTCTCCCCGTCCCCCAGTCTCTCTCCCCGTCCCCCAGTCTCTCTCCCCGTCCCCCAGTCTCTCTCCCCGTCCCCCAGTCTCTCTCCCCGTCCCCCAGTCTCTCTCCCCGTCCCCCAGTCTCTCTCCCCGTCCCCCAGTCTCTCTCCCCGTCCCCCAGTCTCTCTCCCCGTCCCCCAGTCTCTCTCCCCGTCCCCCAGTCTCTCTCCCCGACCCCAGTCTCTCTCCCCGTCCCCCAGTCTCTCTCCCCTTCCCCCAGTCTCTCTCCCATCCCCCAGTCTCTCTCCCCATCCCCCAGTCTCTCTCCCCATCCCCCAGTCTCTCTCTCCCCCGTCCCCCAGTCTCTCCCCCCCCCGTCCCCCAGTCTCTCTCCCCATCCCCCAGTCTCTCTCCCCATCCCCCAGTCTCTCTCCCCATCCCCTAGTCTCTCTCTCCCCCATCCCCCAGTCTCTCCCCCCCCCCCGTCCCCCAGTCTCTCTCCCCCCCATCCCCCAGTCTCTCTCCCCGTCCCCCAGTCTCTCTCTCCCCCCCCCCCAGTCTCCCCCCCCCCCGTCCCCCAGTCTCTCTCTCCCCATCCCCCAGTCTCCCCCCCCTCCCGTCCCCCAGTCTCTCTCTCCCCGTCCCCCAGTCTCTCCCCCCCGTCCCCCAGTCTCTCTCCCCGTCCCCCAGTCTCTCTCTCCCCGTCCCCCAGTGTCCTCTCTACCCGTCCCCCAGTCTCTCTCCCCCCATCCCCCAGTCTCTCTCCCCGTCCCCCATTCTCTCTCCCCCCATCCCCCAGTCTCTCTCTCCCCGTCCCCCAGTCTCTCTCCCCCCGTCCCCCAGTCTCTCTCCCCTTCCCCAGTCTCTCCCCCCCCGTCCCCCAGTCTCTCTCCCCATCCCCCAGTCTCTCTCCCCATCCCCCAGTCTCTCTCCCCATCCCCCCAGTCTCTCCCCATCCCCCAGTCTCTCCCCATCCCCCCAGTCTCTCTCCCCGTCCCCCAGTCTCTCCCCCCCCGTCCCCCAGTCTCTCTCCCCGTCCCCCAGTCTCTCCCCCCGTCCCCCAGTCTCTCTCCCCGTCCCCCAGTCTCTCCCCCCGTCCCCCAGTCTCTCCCCCGTCCCCCAGTCTCTCCCCGCGTCCCCTACTCTCTCTCCCCCGTCCCCCAGTCTCTCCCCCCGTCCCCCAGTCTCTCCCCCCGTCCCCCTACTCTCTCTCCCCCGTCCCCTCTCCCCATCCCCCAGTCTCTCTCCCCCCGTCCCCCAGTCTCTCCCCATCCCCCAGTCTCTCTCCCCGTCCCCCAGTCTCTCTCTCCCCGTCCCCCAGTCTCTCTCCCCATCCCCCAGTCTCTCTCCCCCGTCCCCCAGTCTCTCTCGCCCGTCCCCCAGTCTCTCTCCCCGTCCCCCAGTCTCTCTCGCCCATCCCCCAGTCTCTCTCCCCATCCCCCATTCTCTCCCCATCCCCCAGTCTCTCCCCATCCCCCAGTCTCTCTCCCCGTCCCCCAGTCTCTACCCCGTCCCCCAGTCTCTCCCCCGTCCCCCAGTCTCTCTCTCCCCATCCCCCAGTCTCTCCCCCCGTCCCCCAGTCTCTCCCCCCGTCCCCCAGTCTCTCCCCCATCCCCCAGTCTCTCCCCATCCCCCAGTCTCTCTCCCCGTCCCCCAGTCTCTCTCTCCCCATCCCCCAGTCTCTCTCCCCATCCCCCAGTCTCTCTCCCCATCCCCCAGTCTCTCTCCCCATCCCCCAGTCTCTCCCCATCCCCCAGTCTCTCCCCATCCCCCCAGTCTCTCTCCCCGTCCCCCAGTCTCTCCCCCCCGTCCCCCAGTCTCTCTCCCCGTCCCCCAGTCTCTCCCCCCGTCGCCTACTCTCTCTCCCCCGTCCCCCAGTCTCTCCCCCCGTCCCCCAGTCTCTCTCCCCGTCACCCAGTCTCTCTCCCCGTCCCCCAGTCTCTCTCCCCATCCCCCAGTCTCTCTCCCCATCCCCCAGTCTCTCCCCATCCCCCAGTCTCTCTCCCCGTCCCCCAGTCTCTCCCCCGTCCCTCCTCTCTCTCCCCGTCCCCCAGTCTCTCCCCCCGTCCCCCAGTCTCTCCCCCCGTCCCCCAGTCTCTCCCCCCGTCCCCTACTCTCTCTCCCCCGTCCCCCAGTCTCTCCCCCCGTCCCCAGTCTCTCCCCCCGTCCCCTACTCTCTCTCCCCCGTCCCCTCTCCCCATCCCCCAGTCTCTCTCCCCCCGTCCCCCAGTCTCTCCCCATCCCCCAGTCTCTCTCCCCGTCCCCCACTCTCTCTCTCCCCGTCCCCCAGTCTCTCTCCCCATCCCCCAGTCCTCTCTCCCCCGTCCCCCAGTCTCTCTCGCCCGTCCCCCAGTCTCTCTCCCCCTGTCCCCCAGTCTCTCTCTCCGCATCCCCCAGTCTCTCTCCCCCCGTCCCCCAGTCTCTCTCTCCCCGTCCCCCAGTCTCTCTCTCCCCGTCCCCCAGTCTCTCGCTCCCCGTCCCCCAGTCTCTCCCCCGTCCCCCAGTCTCTCTCCCCCATCCCCCAGTATCTCCCCGTCCCTCAGTCTCTCCCCCGTCCACCAGTCTCTCTCCCCCGTCCCCCAGTCTCTCTCCCCCGTCCCCCAGTCTCTCTCTCCCCGTCCCCCAGTCTCTCCCCCGTCCCCCAGTCTCTCTCCCCCCGTCCCCCAGTCTCTCCCCGTCCCCCAGTCTCTCTCCCCCGTCCCCCAGTCTCTCCCCGTCCCCCAGTCTCTCGCTCCCCGTCCCCAGTCTCTCCCCCGTCCCCCAGTCTCTCTCCCCATCCCCCAGTATCTCCCCGTCCCTCAGTCTCTCCCCCCGTCCACCAGTCTCTCTCCCCCGTCCCCCAGTCTCTCTCCCCGTCCCCCAGTCTCTCTCTCCCCGTCCCCCAGTCTCTCCCCCGTCCCCCAGTCTCTCTCCCCCCGTCCCCCAGTCTCTCCCCGTCCCCCAGTCTCTCTCCCCATCCCAGTCTCTCTCCCCGTCCCCCAGTCTCTCTCTCCCCGTCCCCAAGTCTCTCCCCCGTCCCCCAGTCTCTCTCCCCCCGTCCCCAGTCTCTCCCCCGTCCCCCAGTCTCTCTCCCCCGTCCCCCAGTCTCTCTCCCCGTCCCCCAGTCTCTCTCCCCGTCCCCCAGTCTCTCTCTCCCCGTCCCCCAGTCTCTCTCCCCGTCCCCCAGTCTCTCTCCCCGTCCCCCAGTCTCTCTCCCCACCCCCAGTCTCTCTCCCCGTCCCCCAGTCTCTCCCCCCGTCCCCCAGTCTCTCTCCCCCGTCCCCCAGTCTCTCTCTCCCCCTGTCCCCAGTCTCTCCCCCCTGTCCCCCAGTCTCTCCCCCCATCCCCCAGTCTCTCTCCCCCGTCTCCCAGTCTCTCCCCCCCATCCCCCAGTCTCTCCCCCCCCATCCCCCAGTCTCTCTCCCCCCATCCCCCAGTCTCTCTCCCCCCATCCCCCAGTCTCTCTCCCCGTCCCCCAGTCTCTCCCCCCCATCCCCCAGTCTCTCTCCCCCATCCCCCAGTCTCTCTCCCCGTCCCCCAGTCTCTCTCCCCGTCCCCCAGTCTCTCCCCCCCATCCCCCAGTCTCTCCCCCCCATCCCCCAGTCTCTCCCCCCGTCCCCCAGTCTCTCTCCCCCGTCCCCCAGTCTCTCTCCCCCATCCCCCAGTCTCTCCCCCCATCCCCCAGTCTCTCCCCCCATCCCCCAGTCTCTCTCCCCGTCCCCCAGTCTCTCTCCCCGTCCCCCAGTCTCTCTCCCCCATCCCCCAGTCTCTCCCCCCCATCCCCCAGTCTCTCTCCCCCATCTCCCAGTCTCTCTCCCCCATCTCCAGTCTCTCTCCCCCATCTCCCAGTCTCTCTCTCCCGTCCCCCAGTCTCTCTCTCCCCATCCCCCAGTCTCTCTCCCCCATCTCCCAGTCTCTCCCCCCCATCCCCCAGTCTCTCTCCCCATGTCCCCCAGTCTCTCCCCCGTTCCCCAGTCTCTCTCCCCCGTCCCCCAGTCTCTCTCCCCCCGTCCCCCAGTCTCTCCCCGTCCCCCAGTCTCTCTCCCCCGTCCCCCAGTCTCTCTCTCCCCGTCTCTCTCCCCCGTCCCCCAGTCTCTCTCCCCCCGTCCCCCAGTCTCTCTCCCCCCGTCCCCCAGTCTCTCTCCCCCCGTCCCCAGTCTCTCTCCCCGTCCCCCAGTCTCTCTCTCCCCGTCCCCCAGTCTCTCTCCCCGTCCCCCAGTCTCTCCCCCGTCCCCCAGTCTCTCCCCCCATCCCCCAGTCTCTCCCCCCCATCCCCCAGTCTCTCTCCCCGTCCCCCAGTCTCTCTCCCCGTCCCCCAGTCTCTCTCCCCGTCCCCCAGTCTCTCCCCCCGTCCCCCAGTCTCTCCCCCCGTCCCCCAGTCTCTCCCCCCGTCCCCCAGTCTCTCCCCCCGTCCCCCAGTCTCTCTCCCCGTCCCCCAGTCTCTCTCCCCGTCCCCCAGTCTCTCTCCCCGTCCCCCAGTCTCTCTCCCCGTCCCCCAGTCTCTCTCCCCGTCCCCCAGTCTCTCCCCCCGTCCCCCAGTCTCTCCCCCCCATCCCCCAGTCTCTCCCCCCCATCCCCCAGTCTCTCCCCCCATCCCCCAGTCTCTCTCCCCGTCCCCCAGTCTCTCTCCCCCATCCCCCAGTCTCTCCCCCCCATCTCCCAGTCTCTCTCCCCCATCTCCCAATCTCTCTCTCCGTCCCCCAGTCTCTCTCCCCCATCTCCCAGTCTCTCTCCCCATGTCCCCCAGTCTCCCTCCCCCGTCCCCCAGTCTCTCTCCCCCGTCCCCCAGTCTCTCTCTCCCCGTCCCCCAGTCTCCCCCCGTCCAGTCTCCCCCTCGTCCCCCAGTCTCCCCCCGTCCCACAGTCTCCCCCGCGTCCCACAGTCTCCCCCGCGCCCCACAGTCTCCCCCGCGCCCCACAGTCTCCCCCGCGCCCCACAGTCTCCCCCGCGCCCCACAGTCTCCCCCGCGCCCCACAGTCTCCCCCGCGCCCCACAGTCTCCCCCGCGCCCCACAGTCTCCCCCGCGCCCCACAGTCTCCCCCGCGCCCCACAGTCTCCCCCGCGTCCCACAGTCTCCCCCTCGTCCCACAGTCTCCCCCTCGTCCCACAGTCTCCCCCGCGCCCCACAGTCTCCCCCGCGCCCCACAGTCTCCCCCGCGCCCCACAGTCTCCCCCGCGCCCCACAGTCTCCCCCGCGCCCCACAGTCTGACCCGCGCCCCACAGTCTGCCCCGCGTCCCACAGTCTCCCCCGCGTCCCACAGTCTCCCCCCCAATCCCCCCAGTCTCTCCCCACCCATCCCCCAGTCTCCCCGCCCATCACCCACTCTCTCCCCACCCATCACCCAGTCTCCCCACCCATCACCCACTCTCTCCCCACCCATCACCCACTCTCTCCCCACCCATCACCCACTCTTCCCCACCCATCACCCACTCTCTCCCCACCCATCACCCACTCTCTCCCCGCCCATCCCCCAGTCTCCCCACCCATCACCCACTCTCTCCCCACCCATCACCCACTCTCTCCCCACCCATCCCCCACTCTCTCCCCACCCATCACCCACTCTCTCCCCACCCATCACCCACTCTCTCCCCACCCATCACCCACTCTCTCCCCACCCATCACCCACTCTCTCCCCACCCATCACCCACTCTCTCCCCACCCATCACCCACTCTCTCCCCACCCATCACCCAGACCCCCCACCCATCACCCACTCTCTCCCCACCCATCACCCACTCTCTCCCCACCCATCACCCACTCTCTCCCCACCCATCACCCACTCTCTCCCCACCCATCACCCACCCATCACCCACTCTCTCCCCACCCATCACCCACTCTCTCCCCACCCATCCCCCAGTCTCTCCCCACCCATCACCCACTCTCTCCCCGCCCATCACCCACTCTCTCCCCGCCCATCCCCCAGTCTCTCCCCACCCATCACCCACTCTCTCCCCACCCATCACCCAGACCCCCCACCCATCACCCACTCTCTCCCCGCCCATCCCCCAGTCTCTCCCCACCCATCACCCACTCTCTCCCCACCCATCACCCACTCTCTCCCCACCCATCACCCACTCTCTCCCCACCCATCACCCACTCTCTCCCCACCCATCACCCAGACCCCCCACCCATCACCCACTCTCTCCCCACCCATCACCCAGACCCCCCAGTGTCCCACCCATCTTACTAATAGTATCTTCAGATCCAAGGGCTGTAGACCTGGCCTGGCCACCCATCACCAGAGAATCAGAATAGTGCAGGACAGGGGGCCACTCGGCCCACCGTGCCTGTGCTGGCACTGGGGTGGTGCTGTCCAATTGGTGCAACCTGTACGTTTGTTGCAAAGACCTCATTGATATCTTTGTTCCCAAAATTCCGGCTCTTCACTCAGCTGCCTAAGTCTCCCCTCCTGCTGCTCACGTTCCCCGAGCATCCCATGCCATCCAAACCCCTCCCCTCCCCGAGACCCAGTACTGCTGCCTTGCCCACCGTTCTCACCCATATCCTGCCCCTTGGTGGCACAGTGTAAACCTGGGAGCAGCCTGGATATGTACGCTAACAATACGCACCTTCACCTCTCCAGCACGGATATTGTGCTCCCAAATTAAATTCGGGATGAGCCAGAAGGTTTTTGCAGCTGAATACCCCATCGCCCTGATCCCACCTTTCCCCAGCTGCCCCTCACTCGGTGAACCAGCCAGCTGAGCAACCGTGGGTCCTCTTAACCCGTGAGCGGAGATTCCCAGCCACCAAGTTCCATCGCTTCAATACAGCCAGGCCCTCGCCAACTCCCCCACCGCTGGAACCCTGCCCAGACTGGTTACAAAAACTAACGCCCATGGGATTCAAGGGGCAGAGGCAGCACGGGTACACGGGCAGCACGGGTACACGGGCCAAGGGACAGAACGCAGCACGGGTATACTGGCCAAGGGACAGCACGGGTACACGGGCCAAGGGGCAGCACGGGTACACGGGCCAAGGGACAGAACGCAGCACGGGTATACTGGCCAAGGGACAGCACGGGTACACGGGCCAAGGGGCAGCACGGGTACACGGGCCAAGGGACAGAGGGCAGCATGGGCCAAGGGGCAGCACGGGTACACTGGCAGCACGGGTATACTGGCCAAGGGGCAGCACGGGTACACTGGGAGCACGGGTACACAGGCCAACATGGGTATACTGGCCAAGGGGCAGCACGGGTACATTGGGAGCACGGGTACACAGGCCAACATGGGTATACTGGCCAAGGGGCAGCACGGGTATATTGGGAGCACGGGTACACGGGCCAACATGGGTATATAGGCCAAGGGGCAGCAAGGGTACATTGTCCAAGGGACAGAGGGCAGCACAGGTACATTGTCCAAGGGGCAGCACGGGTACACTGGCAGCATGGGTATACTGGCCAAGGGGTAGCACGGGTACACTGGCAGCACGGGTACATTGTCCAAGGGGCAGCACGGGTACACGGGCAGCACGGGTACATTGTCCAAGGGGCAGCACGGGTACACGGGCAGCACGGGTACATTGTCCAAGGGGCAGCACGGGTACACGGGCAGCACGGGTACATTGTCCAAGGGGCAGCACGGGTACACGGGCAGCACGGGTACATTGTCCAAGGAGCAGCACGGGTACATTGTCCAAGGGGCAGCACGGGTACACTGGCAGCACGGGTATACTGGCCAAGGGGCAGCACGGGTACACTGGCAGCACGGGTACATTGTACAAGGGGCAGCACGGGTACACTGGCAGCACGGGTATACTGGCCAAGGGGCAGCACGGGTACACGGGCAGCACGGGTACATTGTCCAAGGGGCAGCACGGGTACACTGGCAGCACGGGTATACTGGCCAAGGGGCAGCACGGGTACACTGGCAGCACGGGTATACTGGCCAAGGGGCAGCACGGGTACACTGGCAGCACAGGTATACTGGCCAAGGGGCAGCACGGGTACACGGGCAGCACGGGTATACTGGCCAAGGGGCAGCACGGGTACACGGGCAGCACGGGTACATTGTCCAAGGGGCAGAGAGTAAGGGTGAACAGTTGATTTCCAGGCTGGATGGAGATATACAGGGGCGTTCCCCAGGTGGTCGGTATTTGCACCACTGCTGTTTTTGATACATATTAATGACCAGCACTTGCATATACAGGGCATCATTTCAACATTTGTGGATGACACAAAACTCAGAAATGTAGTGAGCAATGAGGGGGAACGTAACGGACTTCAGAAGGATTTAGACTGGTGAAACGGACAGACACATGGCAGATGAAATTGAAAACACACAAATCCCAAGTGATACAATTTGGGAGGAAGGCAATAGAAACTAAATGGTAAATTTTAAAGAGGGTGCAGCAACAGAGAGACCTGGGAGTGCACGTACACAAGTCTTTGAAGGGGGGAAGGATAATTCGAGAAAAAAGCTTCGGGAACTTTGGCTTTATTAATAGAGGCCGAGTACAAAAGTAAGGAGGTTATGGTGAACCTTTATAGTACACCGGTTAGGTCCCAGCTGGAATAGTGCGTCCCGTTCTGGGCACCACACTTCAAACATTGAGGGGCGAGGGTGGAGGTCAGGGAGGGCGCAGGTCAAGGTGGTCAGGGAGGGGGGAAGGTCAGGGAGGTCGGAGATCAGGGAGGTCGGAGGTCAGGGAGGTCGGAGGTCAGGGGCTGGTATTAGATTCTCTCTGGACCCCACGTGCTGGTTCTGTGAATATCTGGTCACATGTACCAGGGAAACGTGCGCAGTGGGACTCGCTACTGGTGATCAACCTGGGTTCTGAAGGGGTTCTTCGGGAGAATATAAAACCAGTTTCAGGAGGTGGTGTTGGGGGAAAATGAGGGAGGGGGAGGCGGAGATAACTCGTGGTTCTATAATGATTAACTCAATCAAATCTATTTTTAAGAATGAAGTAAGGGATAGTACCAGGTACAACTCAATCCACACTTAATATCCATGAACAATTTGTACTTTGCATTTTATAGCCCCTTTGCAAGTTATTTTCCCCAAGTTTCTGATCCTGAAAGACTTATTGAATGAATTCCCGGGATGTGGGGGTGATGGGCAGGAAAAGGCACCATTTATTGCCGCCCTGAGAACCGATACTGTATTTTTATAACGGAGTGCTCGCTGGGCCAGTCAGAGGGCAGTTATAGGTGTGGGACTGGAGTCACGTGTAGGCCCAGACCGGGTAAGGGTGGCAGCTTTCCTTCCCTGAAGGACATGAGTGAACCCCGTGGAGTTTTACGATAATCCAAAAGTTTCATGGTCACTGTTACTGATCCCAGGTTTAATGGAATTCAAATGCTGAACATGCTGAGTTTGTATTGAACCCGTTGGTCTCTGGATTATTGGAGCAGTAAGAGGAGCAGTACCGTATCGTACCTTCCATCACCCTGCCCCGAGCCAGCCCATAACCCACCTACTGTCGCGGTCCCACAGCAGGATGCGAATGTGATTCAGTATCGATGCCTGGCCCAATTTCACCTCGATCCCCGAGCGGCAATCCTCATCAATCGGGTGTCGGGAAAAGCCGTGGTCCAGGTCGTAATTCTGTGTGTCTCCATCCAACAGCACAGCTTTCAATTCGCCCCCAATCACCTGGGCTCCGTGTTTCATTGCTGCAATGTTCTCATCGGGTACTGGGCAACACAAAGGTCAGAGTCAGTCAGAGCAAAGCAGCTTCCAAACCGGATAACGGCAAGAGAATACCGGTGTTTATAAAGAGGCAGAGTACAGCAATGGTCCAACAAGTTGCACCTAGAGACTGGGTGCAGTTACAAACCCCCCGGAATAGAAAGCACATTAACCGACATCCCAAAGCACGCCGTGTCAATTACTTTGTGCATTCACTGTTGGAATGTGTAATCACAGATTTGTGGGGTATTTGTTGATTCTCTCCCTATTTTCCAAACATATTGAATTATTTGTTGATCATTCAGTCTAAAGACGACCTACACAAAACCGCTGCCCCATCCGTCCACTTACAGACACTGATGGACGGGTTCTGTCGACCCAGCAATGTGGAGAGTCACCGAGCGTCCCCTGTAGTGAGCCGATAGTGAGTGGCCCTGTAGTGAGCGGCCCCGGTAGTGAGACGATAGTGAGTGGCCCCTGTAGTGAGCAGCCCCTGTAGTGAGACGATAGTGAGTGGCCCTGTAGTGAGTGGCCCCGGTAGTGAGCGGCCCTGGTAGTGAGATGATAGTGAGCGGCCCCTGTAGCGAGCGGCCCCTGTAGTGAGACGATAGTGAGTGGCCTCTGTAGTGAGTGGCCCTGGTAGTGAGCGGCCCCGGTAGTGAGCGGCCCCGGTAGTGAGCGGCCCCCGTAGCGAGCTGCTCCTGTAGTGAGCGGTCCCTGTAGTGAGTGGCCCCGGTAGTGAGCGGTCCCTGTAGTGAGTGGCCCCTGGAGTGAGCGGCCCCTGTAGTGAGCGGCCCCCGTAGCGAGCGGCCCCTGTAGTGAGCGGTCCCTGTAGTGAGCGGCCCCTGTAGTGAGCGGTCCCTGTAGTGAGTGGCCCCGGTAGTGAGCGGCCCCTGTAGTGAGCGGCCCCTGGAGTGAGCGGCCCCTGTAGTGAGTGACCCCGGTAGTGAGTGGCCCCGGTAGTGAGCGGCCCCTGTAGTGAGCGGCCCCTGTAGTGAGCGGCCCCGGTAGTGAGCGGCCCCTGTAGTGAGCGGCCCCTGTAGTGAGCGGCCCCTGTAGTGAGCGGCCCCGGTAGTGAGCGGCCCCTGTAGTGAGCGGCCCCTGTAGTGAGCGGTTCCTGCTGCGAGCGGCCCCTGTGGTGAGCGGCCCCTGCAGTGAGTGGCCCCTGTAGTGAGCGGCCCCTGTAGTGAGCGGTCCCTGTAGTGAGCGGCCCCCGTAGTGAGCGGTCCCCGTAGCGAGCGGCCCCTGTAGTGAGCGGTCCCCGTAGCGAGCGGCCCCTGTAGTGAGCGGCCCCCGTAGGGAGCGGCCCCCGTAGTGAGCGGCCCCCGTAGTGAGCGGTCCCCGTAGCGAGCGGCCCCTGTAGTGAGCGGCCCCTGTAGTGAGCGGCCCCTGTAGCGAGCGGCCCCGGTAGTGAGCGGCCCCTGTAGCGAGCGGCCCCTGTAGCGAGCGGCCCCTGTAGGGAGCGGCCCCTGTAGCGAGCGGCCCCTGTAGCGAGCGGCCCCGGTAGTGAGCGGCCCCTGTAGTGAGCGGCCCCTGTAGAGAGCGGCCCCTGTAGAGAGCGGCCCCTGTAGTGAGCGGCCCCTGTAGTGAGCGGCCCCTGTAGTGAGCGGCCCCTGTAGTGAGCGGCCCCTGTAGAGAGCGGCCCCTGTAGCGAGCGGCCCCTGTAGCGAGCGGCCCCTGTAGGGAGCGGCCCCTGTAGCGAGCGGCCCCTGTACTGAGCGGCCCCTGTACTGAGCGGCCCCGGTAGTGAGCGGCCCCTGTAGTGAGCGGCCCCTGTACTGAGCGGCCCCTGTACTGAGCGGCCCCTGTAGTGAGCGGCCCCTGTAGTGAGCGGCCCCTGTAGTGAGCGGCCCCCGTAGCGAGCGGTCCCCGTAGCGAGCGGCCCCTGTAGCGAGCGGCCCCTGTAGTGAGCGGCCCCTGTGGTGAGCGGCCCCTGTGGAGAGCGGCCCCGGTAGCGAGCGGTCCCTGTAGTGAGCGGCCCCTGTGGAGAGCGGCCCCGGTAGCGAGCGGCCCCTGTAGTGAGCGGCCCCGGTAGTGAGCGGCCCCTGTAGTGAGCGGCCCCTGTAGCGAGCGGCCCTGTAGCGAGCGGCCCCTGTAGTGAGTGGCCCCGGTAGTGAGCGGCCCCGGTAGTGAGTGGCCCCGGTAGTGAGCGGCCCCTGTAGCGAGCGGCCCCTGTAGTGAGCGGCCCCGGTAGTGAGCGGCCCCTGTAGCGAGCGGCCCCGGTAGTGAGTGGCCCCGGTAGTGAGTGGCCCCGGTAGTGAGTGGCCCCGGTAGTGAGCGGCCCCTGTAGTGAGCGGCCCCTGTAGCGAGTGGCCCCGGTAGCGAGCGGCCCCTGTAGTGAGCGGCCCCGGTAGTGAGCGGCCCCTGTAGTGAGCGGCCCCTGTAGTGAGCGGTTCCTGCTGCGAGCGGCCCCTGTGGTGAGCGGCCCCTGCAGTGAGTGGCCCCTGTAGTGAGCGGCCCCTGTAGTGAGCGGTCCCTGTAGTGAGCGGCCCCTGTAGTGAGCGGTCCCCGTAGCGAGCGGCCCCTGTAGTGAGCGGTCCCCGTAGCGAGCGGCCCCTGTAGTGAGCGGCCCCTGTAGGGAGCGGCCCCCGTAGTGAGCGGCCCCCGTAGTGAGCGGTCCCCGTAGCGAGCGGCCCCTGTAGTGAGCGGCCCCTGTAGTGAGCGGCCCCTGTAGCGAGCGGCCCCGGTAGTGAGCGGCCCCTGTAGCGAGCGGCCCCTGTAGCGAGCGGCCCCTGTAGGGAGCGGCCCCTGTAGTGAGCGGCCCCTGTACTGAGCGGCCCCTGTACTGAGCGGCCCCTGTAGTGAGTGGCCCCTGTAGTGAGCGGCCCCTGTAGTGAGCGGCCCCCGTAGTGAGCGGTCCCCGTAGCGAGCGGCCCCTGTAGTGAGCGGCCCCTGTAGTGAGCGGCCCCTGTAGTGAGCGGCCCCTGTGGAGAGCGGCCCCGGTAGCGAGCGGTCCCTGTAGTGAGCGGCCCCTGTGGAGAGCGGCCCCGGTAGCGAGCGGCCCCTGTAGTGAGCGGCCCCTGTAGTGAGCGGCCCCTGTAGCGAGCGGCCCCTGTAGTGAGCGGCCCTGTAGCGAGCGGCCCCTGTAGTGAGTGGCCCCGGTAGTGAGCGGCCCCGGTAGTGAGTGGCCCCGGTAGTGAGCGGCCCCTGTAGCGAGCGGCCCCTGTAGTGAGCGGCCCCGGTAATGAGCGGCCCCTGCAGCGAGCGGCCCCGGTAGTGAGTGGCCCCGGTAGTGAGTGGCCCCGGTAGTGAGTGGCCCCGGTAGTGAGCGGCCCCTGTAGTGAGCGGCCCCTGTAGTGAGCGGCCCCTGTAGCGAGTGGCCCCGGTAGCGAGCGGCCCCTGTAGTGAGCGGCCCCAGTAGCGAGCGGCCCCTGTAGCGAGCGGCCCCTGTAGGGAGTGGCCCCTGTAGTGAGCGGCCCCTGTAGTGAGCGGCCCCTGTAGTGAGCGGTCCCTGCGGCGAGCGGCCCCTGTGGTGAGCGGCCCCGGTAGCGAGCGGCCCCTGTAGTGAGTGGCCCCTGTAGTGAGCGGCCCCTGTAGGGAGCGGCCCCCGTAGTGAGCGGCCCCGGTAGTGAGCGGTCCCTGTAGCGAGCGGCCCCTGTAGTGAGCGGCCCCTGTAGTGAGTGGCCCCTGTAGTGAGTGGCCCCGGTAGCGAGTGGCCCCGGTAGTGAGCGGCCCCTGTAGTGAGCGGCCCCGGTAGTGAGCGGCCCCTGTAGTGAGCGGCCCCTGTAGTGAGCGGCCCCGGTAGTGAGCGGCCCCTGTAGTGAGCGGCCCCTGTAGTGAGCGGTCCCTGTGGTGAGCGGCCCCTGTAGTGAGCGGCCCCGGTAGCGAGCGGCCCCTGTAGTGAGCGGCCCCTGTAGTGAGCGGCCCCAGTAGCGAGCGGCCCCTGTAGCGAGCGGCCCCTGTAGGGAGTGGCCCCTGTAGTGAGCGGCCCCTGTAGTGAGCGGCCCCTGTAGTGAGCGGTCCCTGCGGCGAGCGGCCCCTGTGGTCAGCGGCCCCGGTAGCGAGCGGCCCCTGTAGTGAGTGGCCCCTGTAGTGAGCGGCCCCTGTAGGGAGCGGCCCCCGTAGTGAGCGGCCCCGGTAGTGAGCGGTCCCTGTAGCGAGCGGCCCCTGTAGTGAGCGGCCCCTGTAGTGAGTGGCCCCTGTAGTGAGTGGCCCCGGTAGTGAGCGGCCCCTGTAGTGAGCGGCCCCTGTAGTGAGCGGCCCCTGTGGTGAGCGGCCCCGGTAGCGAGCGGCCCCGGTAGTGAGCGGCCCCTGTAGTGAGCGGCCCCTGTAGTGAGCGGCCCCGGTAGGGAGCGGCCCCTGTAGCGAGTGGCCCCGGTAGTGAGCGGCCCCTGTAGTGAGCGGCCCCGGTAGTGAGCGGCCCCTGTAGTGAGCGGCCCCTGTAGTGAGCGGCCCCTGTAGTGAGCGGCCCCAGTAGCGAGCGGCCCCTGTAGCGAGCGGCCCCTGTAGTGAGCGGCCCCGGTAGTGAGCGGTCCCTGTACTGAGCGGCCCCTGTAGCGAGCGGCCCCTGTAGAGAGCGGCCACTGTAGTGAGCGGCCCCTGTAGTGAGCGGCCCCTGTAGTGAGCGGCCCCTGTAGTGAGCGGCCCCTGTAGCGAGTGGCCCCGGTAGCGAGCGGCCCCTGTAGTGAGTGGCCCCTGTAGCGAGCGGCCCCTGTAGTGAGCGGCCCCTGTAGGGAGCGGCCCCGGTAGTGAGCGGCCCCTGTAGGGAGCGGCCCCTGTAGTGAGCGGCCCCTGTAGTGAGTGGCCCCGGTAGTGAGCGGCCCCTGTAGTGAGCGGCCCCTGTAGCGAGTGGCCCCGGTAGTGAGCGGATCCTGTAGTGAGTGGCCCCGGTAGTGAGCGGCCCATGTAGTGAGCGGCCCCTGTAGTGAGCGGCCCCTGTAGTGAGTGGCCCCTGTAGTGAGCGGCCCCTGTAGTGAGCGGCCCCTGTAGTGAGCGGCCCCTGTAGTGAGCGGTCCCTGTAGCGAGCGGCCCCTGTGGTGAGCGGCCCCGGTAGCGAGCGGCCCCTGTAGTGAGTGGCCCCTGTAGTGAGCGGCCCCTGTAGGGAGCGGCCCCCGCAGTGAGCGGCCCCGGTAGCGAGCGGCCCCTGTAGCGAGCGGCCCCGGTAGTGAGCGGCCCCTGTAGTGAGCGGCCCCTGTAGTGAGCGGCCCCGGTAGTGAGCGGCCCCTGTAGTGAGCGGCCCCTGTAGCGAGCGGCCCCTGTAGCGAGCGGCCCCTGTAGTGAGCGGCCCCTGTAGTGAGCGGCCCCTGTAGTGAGCGGCCCCTGTAGTGAGCGGCCCCTGTAGTGAGCGGCCCCTGTAGCGAGCGGCCCCTGTAGGGAGCGGCCCCTGTAGTGAGCGGCCCCTGTAGTGAGCGGCCCCGGTAGTGAGCGGCCCCTGTAGCGAGCGGCCCCTGTAGCGAGCGGCCCCTGTAGCGAGCGGCCCCTGTAGTGAGCGGCCCCTGTAGCGAGCGGCCGCTGTAGCGAGCGGCCCCTGTAGCGAGCGGCCCCTGTAGTGAGCGGCCCCTGTAGTGAGCGGTCCCTCTAGTGAGCGGCGCCTGTAGGGAGCGGCCCCGATAGTGAGCAGTCCCTGTAGTGAGCGGTCCCTGTAGTGTACGGCCCCAGTAGTGAGCGGCCCCGGTAGTGAGCGGCCCCGGTAGTGAGCAGTCCCTGTAGTGAGCGGCCCCTGTAGGGAGCGGCCCCGGTAGTGAGCGGCCCCTGTAGGGAGCGGCCCCGGTAGTGAGCGGTCCCTGTAGTGAGCGGCCCCTGTCGTGTGCGGCCCCGGTAGTGAGCGGCCCCTGTAGTGAGCGGCCCCTGTAGTGAGCGGCCCCCGTAGTGAGCGGCCCCTATAGCGAGCGGCCCCGGCAGTGAGCGGCCCCTGTAGTGAGCAGCCCCGGTAGTGAGCGGCCCCTGTAGCGAGTGGCCCCTGTAGCGAGCGGCCCCTGTAGCGAGCGGCCCCTGTAGCGAGCGGCCCCTGTAGCGAGCGGCCCCTGTAGTGAGCTGCCCCGGTAGCGAGCGGCCCCGGTAGCGAGCGGCCCCGGTAGCGAGCGGCCCCTGTAGCGAGCGGCCCCTGTAGCGAGCGGCCCCTGTAGTGAGCGGCCCCGGTAGTGAGCGGCCCCTGTAGTGAGCGGCCCCTGTAGGGAGCGGCCCCTGTAGTGAGCGGCCCCTGTAGTGAGCGGCCCCTGTAGTGAGCGGCCCCTGTAGTGAGCGGCCCCTGTAGTGAGTGGCCCCGGTAGCGAGTGGCCCCTGTAGTGAGCGGCCCCGGTAGTGAGCGGCCCCTGTAGTGAGCGGCCCGGTAGTGAGCGGCCCCTGTAGTGAGCGGCCCTGTAGTGAGCGGCCCCTGTAGTGAGCGGCCCCTGTAGTGAGCGGCCCCTGTAGTGAGCGGCCCCTGTAGTGAGCGACCCCTGTAGGGAGCGGCCCCTGTAGTGAGCGGCCTCTGTAGGGAGCGGCCCCTGTAGTGAGCGGCCCCTGTAGCGAGCGGCCCCTGTAGTGAGCGGCCCCGGTAGTGAGCGGCCCCTGTAGGGAGCGGCCCCTGTAGTGAGCGGCCCCTGTAGTGAGCGGCCCCTGTAGGGAGCGGCCCCAGTAGTGAGCGGCCCCTGTAGTGAGCGGCCCCTGTAGCGAGCGGCCCCTGTAGTGAGCGGCCCCTGTAGTGAGCGGCCCCTGTAGTGAGCGGCCCCTGTAGTGAGCGGCCCCTGTAGTGAGCGGCCCCTGTAGTGAGCGGCCCCTGTAGTGAGCGGCTCCGGTAGCGAGCGGCCCCTGTAGCGAGCGGCCCCTGTAGCGAGCGGCCCCTGTAGCGAGCGGCCCCTGTAGTGAGCGGCCCCTGTAGTGAGCAGCCCCGGTAGTGAGCAGCCCCTGTAGTGAGCGGCCCCTGTAGTGAGCAGCCCCGGTAGTGAGCGGCCCCTGTAGCGAGCGGCCCCTGTAGCGAGCGGCCCCTGTAGTGAGCGGCCCCTGTAGTGAGCGGTCCCTCTAGTGAGCGGCGCCTGTAGGGAGCGGCCCCGATAGTGAGCAGTCCCTGTAGTGAGCGGTCCCTGTAGTGAGCGGCCCCAGTAGTGAGCGGCCCCTGTAGTGAGCGGCCCCGGTAGTGAGCGGTCCCTGTAGTGAGCGGCCCCTGTAGTGAGCGGCCCCTGTAGGGAGCGGCCCCGGTAGTGAGCGGCCCCTGTAGGGAGCGGCCCCGGTAGTGAGCGGTCCCTGTAGTGAGCGGCGCCTGTCGTGTGCGGCCCCGGTAGTGAGCGGCCCCTGTAGTGAGCGGCCCCTGTAGTGAGTGGCCCCCGTAGTGAGCGGCCCCTGTAGCGAGCGGCCCCGGTAGTGAGCGGCCCCTGTAGTGAGCAGCCCCTGTAGTGAGTGGCCCCTGTAGTGAGCAGCCCCTGTAGTGAGCGGCCCCTGTAGTGAGCGGCCCCTGTAGCGAGCGGCCCCGGTAGTGAGCGGCCCCTGTAGTGAGCGGCCCCTGTAGTGAGCGGCCCCTGTAGCGAGTGGCCCCTGTAGGGAGCGGCCGCTGTAGTGAGCGGCCCCTGTAGTGAGCGGCCCCCGTAGTGAGCGGCCCCCGTAGTGAGCGGCCCCTGTAGTGAGCGGCCCCGGTAGCGAGCGGCCCCTGTAGTGAGCGGTCCCTGTAGTGAGCGGCCCCTGTAGTGAGCGGCCCCGGTAGCGAGCGGCCCCTGTAGTGAGCGGTCCCTGTAGTGAGCGGCCCCTGTAGTGAGCGGCCCCTGTAGTGAGCGGCCCCGGTCGCGAGCGGCCCCTGTAGGGAGCGGCCCCGGTAGTGAGCGGTCCCTGTAGTGAGCGGCCCCTGTCGTGTGCGGCCCCGGTAGTGAGCGGCCCCTGTAGTGAGTGGCCCCTGTAGTGAGCGGCCCCTATAGCGAGCGGCCCCGGCAGTGAGCGGCCCCTGTAGTGAGCAGCCCCGGTAGTGAGCGGCCCCTGTAGCGAGTGGCCCCTGTAGTGAGCGGCCCCTGTAGCGAGCGGCCCCTGTAGCGAGCGGCCCCTGTAGTGAGCGGCCCCTGTAGTGAGCTGCCCCGGTAGCGAGCGGCCCCGGTAGCGAGCGGCCCCGGTAGCGAGCGGCCCCTGTAGCGAGCGGCCCCTGTAGTGAGCGGCCCCGGTAGTGAGCGGCCCCTGTAGTGAGCGGCCCCTGTAGGGAGCGGCCCCTGTAGTGAGCGGCCCCTGTAGTGAGCGGCCCCTGTAGTGAGCGGCCCCTGTAGTGAGCGGCCCCTGTAGTGAGTGGCCCCGGTAGCGAGTGGCCCCTGTAGTGAGCGGCCCCGGTAGTGAGCGGCCCCTGTAGTGAGCGGCCCGGTAGTGAGCGGCCCCTGTAGTGAGCGGCCCTGTAGTGAGCGGCCCCTGTAGTGAGCGGCCCCTGTAGTGAGCGGCCCCTGTAGTGAGCGGCCCCTGTAGTGAGCGACCCCTGTAGGGAGCGGCCCCTGTAGTGAGCGGCCTCTGTAGGGAGCGGCCCCTGTAGTGAGCGGCCCCTGTAGCGAGCGGCCCCTGTAGTGAGCGGCCCCGGTAGTGAGCGGCCCCTGTAGGGAGCGGCCCCTGTAGTGAGCGGCCCCTGTAGGGAGCGGCCCCAGTAGTGAGCGGCCCCTGTAGTGAGCGGCCCCTGTAGCGAGCGGCCCCTGTAGTGAGCGGCCCCTGTAGTGAGCGGCCCCTGTAGTGAGCGGCCCCTGTAGTGAGCGGCCCCTGTAGTGAGCGGCCCCTGTAGTGAGCGGCCCCTGTAGTGAGCGGCTCCGGTAGCGAGCGGCCCCTGTAGCGAGCGGCCCCTGTAGCGAGCGGCCCCTGTAGCGAGCGGCCCCTGTAGCGAGCGGCCCCTGTAGTGAGCAGCCCCGGTAGTGAGCAGCCCCTGTAGTGAGCGGCCCCTGTAGTGAGCAGCCCCGGTAGTGAGCGGCCCCTGTAGCGAGCGGCCCCTGTAGCGAGCGGCCCCTGTAGCGAGCGGCCCCTGTAGTGAGCGGTCCCTCTAGTGAGCGGCGCCTGTAGGGAGCGGCCCCGTTGTGAGCAGTCCCTGTAGTGAGCGGTCCCTGTAGTGAGCGGCCCCAGTAGTGAGCGGCCCCTGTAGTGAGCGGCCCCGGTAGTGAGCGGTCCCTGTAGTGAGCGGCCCCTGTAGTGAGCGGCCCCTGTAGGGAGCGGCCCCGGTAGTGAGCGGCCCCTGTAGGGAGCGGCCCCGGTAGTGAGCGGTCCCTGTAGTGAGCGGCGCCTGTCGTGTGCGGCCCCGGTAGTGAGCGGCCCCTGTAGTGAGCGGCCCCTGTAGTGAGTGGCCCCCGTAGTGAGCGGCCCCTGTAGCGAGCGGCCCCGGTAGTGAGCGGCCCCTGTAGTGAGCAGCCCCTGTAGTGAGTGGCCCCTGTAGTGAGCAGCCCCTGTAGTGAGCGGCCCCTGTAGTGAGCGGCCCCTGTAGCGAGCGGCCCCGGTAGTGAGCGGCCCCTGTAGTGAGCAGCCCCTGTAGTGAGCGGCCCCTGTAGCGAGTGGCCCCTGTAGGGAGCGGCCGCTGTAGTGAGCGGCCCCTGTAGTGAGCGGCCCCCGTAGTGAGCGGCCCCCGTAGTGAGCGGCCCCTGTAGTGAGCGGCCCCGGTAGCGAGCGGCCCCTGTAGTGAGCGGTCCCTGTAGTGAGCGGCCCCTGTAGTGAGCGGCCCCGGTAGCGAGCGGCCCCTGTAGTGAGCGGTCCCTGTAGTGAGCGGCCCCTGTAGTGAGCGGCCCCTGTAGTGAGCGGCCCCGGTCGCGAGCGGCCCCTGTAGTGAGCGGTCCCTGTAGTGAGCGGCCCCTGTAGTGAGCGGCCCCTGTAGTGAGCGGCCCCCGTAGTGAGCGGCCCCCGTAGGGAGCGGCCCCTGTAGTGAGCGGCCCCTGTAGCGAGCTGCCCCTGTAGTGAGCGGCCCCTGTAGCGAGCGGCCGCTGTAGCGAGCGGCCCCTGTAGCGAGCGGCCCCTGTAGTGAGCGGCCCCTGTAGTGAGCGGTCCCTCTAGTGAGCGGCGCCTGTAGGGAGCGGCCCCGATAGTGAGCAGTCCCTGTAGTGAGCGGTCCCTGTAGTGTACGGCCCCAGTAGTGAGCGGCCCCTGTAGTGAGCGGCCCCGGTAGTGAGCAGTCCCTGTAGTGAGCGGCCCCTGTAGGGAGCGGCCCCGGTAGTGAGCGGCCCCTGTAGGGAGCGGCCCCGGTAGTGAGCGGTCCCTGTAGTGAGCGGCCCCTGTCGTGTGCGGCCCCGGTAGTGAGCGGCCCCTGTAGTGAGCGGCCCCTGTAGTGAGTGGCCCCCGTAGTGAGCGGCCCCTATAGCGAGCGGCCCCGGCAGTGAGCGGCCCCTGTAGTGAGCAGCCCCGGTAGTGAGCGGCCCCTGTAGCGAGTGGCCCCTGTAGTGAGCGGCCCCTGTAGCGAGCGGCCCCTGTAGCGAGCGGCCCCTGTAGTGAGCGGCCCCTGTAGTGAGCTGCCCCGGTAGCGAGCGGCCCCGGTAGCGAGCGGCCCCGGTAGCGAGCGGCCCCTGTAGCGAGCGGCCCCTGTAGTGAGCGGCCCCGGTAGTGAGCGGCCCCTGTAGTGAGCGGCCCCTGTAGGGAGCGGCCCCTGTAGTGAGCGGCCCCTGTAGTGAGCGGCCCCTGTAGTGAGCGGCCCCTGTAGTGAGTGGCCCCTGTAGCGAGCGGCCCCGGTAGTGAGCGGCCCCTGTAGTGAGCGGCCCGGTAGTGAGCGGCCCCTGTAGTGAGCGGCCCCTGTAGTGAGCGGCCCCTGTAGTGAGCGGCCCCTGTAGTGAGCGACCCCTGTAGGGAGCGGCCCCTGTAGTGAGCGGCCTCTGTAGGGAGCGGCCCCTGTAGTGAGCGGCCCCTGTAGCGAGCGGCCCCTGTAGTGAGCGGCCCCGGTAGTGAGCGGCCCCTGTAGGGAGCGGCCCCTGTAGTGAGCGGCCCCTGTAGTGAGCGGCCCCTGTAGGGAGCGGCCCCAGTAGTGAGCGGCCCCTGTAGTGAGCGGCCCCTGTAGCGAGCGGCCCCTGTAGTGAGCGGCCCCTGTAGTGAGCGGCCCCTGTAGTGAGCGGCCCCTGTAGTGAGCGGCCCCTGTAGTGAGCGGCCCCTGTAGTGAGCGGCCCCTGTAGTGAGCGGCTCCGGTAGCGAGCGGCCCCTGTAGCGAGCGGCCCCTGTAGCGAGCGGCCCCTGTAGTGAGCGGCCCCTGTAGCGAGCGGCCCCTGTAGTGAGCGGCCCCTGTAGTGAGCGGCCCCGGTAGTGAGCAGCCCCTGTAGTGAGCGGCCCCTGTAGTGAGCGGCCCCGGTAGTGAGCGGCCCCTGTAGCGAGCGGCCCCTGTAGCGAGCGGCCCCTGTAGTGAGCGGCCCCTGTAGTGAGCGGTCCCTCTAGTGAGCGGCGCATGTAGGGAGCGGCCCCGATAGTGAGCAGTCCCTGTAGTGAGCGGTCCCTGTAGTGAGCGGCCCCAGTAGTGAGCGGCCCCTGTAGTGAGCGGCCCCGGTAGTGAGCGGTCCCTGTAGTGAGCGGCCCCTGTAGTGAGCGGCCCCTGTAGGGAGCGGCCCCGGTAGTGAGCGGCCCCTGTAGGGAGCGGCCCCGGTAGTGAGCGGTCCCTGTAGTGAGCGGCGCCTGTCGTGTGCGGCCCCGGTAGTGAGCGGCCCCTGTAGTGAGCGGCCCCTGTAGTGAGTGGCCCCCGTAGTGAGCGGCCCCTGTAGCGAGCGGCCCCGGTAGTGAGCGGCCCCTGTAGTGAGCAGCCCCTGTAGTGAGTGGCCCCTGTAGTGAGCAGCCCCTGTAGTGAGCGGCCCCTGTAGTGAGCGGCCCCTGTAGCGAGCGGCCCCGGTAGTGAGCGGCCCCTGTAGTGAGCAGCCCCTGTAGTGAGCGGCCCCTGTAGCGAGTGGCCCCTGTAGGGAGCGGCCGCTGTAGTGAGCGGCCGCTGTAGTGAGCGGCCCCTGTAGTGAGCGGCCCCCGTAGTGAGCGGCCCCCGTAGTGAGCGGCCCCTGTAGTGAGCGGCCCCGGTAGCGAGCGGCCCCTGTAGTGAGCGGTCCCTGTAGTGAGCGGCCCCTGTAGTGAGCGGCCCCGGTAGCGAGCGGCCCCTGTAGTGAGCGGTCCCTGTAGTGAGCGGCCCCTGTAGTGAGCGGCCCCTGTAGTGAGCGGCCCCGGTCGCGAGCGGCCCCTGTAGGGAGCGGCCCCGGTAGTGAGCGGTCCCTGTAGTGAGCGGCCCCTGTCGTGTGCGGCCCCGGTAGTGAGCGGCCCCTGTAGTGAGCGGCCCCTGTAGTGAGTGGCCCCCGTAGCGAGCGGCCCCGGCAGTGAGCGGCCCCTGTAGTGAGCAGCCCCGGTAGTGAGCGGCCCCTGTAGCGAGTGGCCCCTGTAGTGAGCGGCCCCTGTAGCGAGCGGCCCCTGTAGCGAGCGGCCCCTGTAGTGAGCTGCCCCGGTAGCGAGCGGCCCCGGTAGCGAGCGGCCCCGGTAGCGAGCGGCCCCTGTAGTGAGCGGCCCCGGTAGTGAGCGGCCCCTGTAGTGAGCGGCCCCTGTAGGGAGCGGCCCCTGTAGTGAGCGGCCCCTGTAGTGAGCGGCCCCTGTAGTGAGCGGCCCCTGTAGTGAGCGGCCCCTGTAGTGAGTGGCCCCGGTAGCGAGTGGCCCCTGTAGTGAGCGGCCCCGGTAGTGAGCGGCCCCTGTAGTGAGCGGCCCGGTAGTGAGCGGCCCCTGTAGTGAGCGGCCCTGTAGTGAGCGGCCCCTGTAGTGAGCGGCCCCTGTAGTGAGCGGCCCCTGTAGTGAGCGACCCCTGTAGGGAGCGGCCCCTGTAGTGAGCGGCCTCTGTAGGGAGCGGCCCCTGTAGTGAGCGGCCCCTGTAGCGAGCGGCCCCTGTAGTGAGCGGCCCCGGTAGTGAGCGGCCCCTGTAGGGAGCGGCCCCTGTAGTGAGCGGCCCCTGTAGTGAGCGGCCCCTGTAGGGAGCGGCCCCAGTAGTGAGCGGCCCCTGTAGTGAGCGGCCCCTGTAGCGAGCGGCCCCTGTAGTGAGCGGCCCCTGTAGTGAGCGGCCCCTGTAGTGAGCGGCCCCTGTAGTGAGCGGCCCCTGTAGTGAGCGGCCCCTGTAGTGAGCGGCCCCTGTAGTGAGCGGCTCCGGTTGCGAGCGGCCCCTGTAGCGAGCGGCCCCTGTAGCGAGCGGCCCCTGTAGCGAGCGGCCCCTGTAGTGAGCGGCCCCTGTAGTGAGCAGCCCCGGTAGTGAGCAGCCCCTGTAGTGAGCGGCCCCTGTAGTGAGCAGCCCCGGTAGTGAGCGGCCCCTGTAGCGAGCGGCCCCTGTAGCGAGCGGCCCCTGTAGTGAGCGGCCCCTGTAGTGAGCGGTCCCTCTAGTGAGCGGCGCCTGTAGGGAGCGGCCCCGATAGTGAGCAGTCCCTGTAGTGAGCGGTCCCTGTAGTGAGCGGCCCCAGTAGTGAGCGGCCCCTGTAGTGAGCGGCCCCGGTAGTGAGCGGTCCCTGTAGTGAGCGGCCCCTGTAGTGAGCGGCCCCTGTAGGGAGCGGCCCCGGTAGTGAGCGGCCCCTGTAGGGAGCGGCCCCGGTAGTGAGCGGTCCCTGTAGTGAGCGGCGCCTGTCGTGTGCGGCCCCGGTAGTGAGCGGCCCCTGTAGTGAGCGGCCCCTGTAGTGAGTGGCCCCCGTAGTGAGCGGCCCCTGTAGCGAGCGGCCCCGGTAGTGAGCGGCCCCTGTAGTGAGCAGCCCCTGTAGTGAGTGGCCCCTGTAGTGAGCAGCCCCTGTAGTGAGCGGCCCCTGTAGTGAGCGGCCCCTGTAGCGAGCGGCCCCGGTAGTGAGCGGCCCCTGTAGTGAGCAGCCCCTGTAGTGAGCGGCCCCTGTAGCGAGTGGCCCCTGTAGGGAGCGGCCGCTGTAGTGAGCGGCCCCTGTAGTGAGCGGCCCCCGTAGTGAGCGGCCCCCGTAGTGAGCGGCCCCTGTAGTGAGCGGCCCCGGTAGCGAGCGGCCCCTGTAGTGAGCGGTCCCTGTAGTGAGCGGCCCCTGTAGTGAGCGGCCCCGGTAGCGAGCGGCCCCTGTAGTGAGCGGTCCCTGTAGTGAGCGGCCCCTGTAGTGAGCGGCCCCTGTAGTGAGCGGCCCCGGTCGCGAGCGGCCCCTGTAGTGAGCGGTCCCTGTAGTGAGCGGCCCCTGTAGTGAGCGGCCCCTGTAGTGAGCGGCCCCCGTAGTGAGCGGCCCCCGTAGGGAGCGGCCCCTGTAGTGAGCGGCCCCTGTAGCGAGCTGCCCCTGTAGTGAGCGGCCCCTGTAGCGAGCGGCCCCGGTAGTGAGCGGCCCCTGTAGCGAGCTGCCCCTGTAGTGAGCGGCCCCTGTAGCGAGCGGCCCCTGTAGCGAGCGGCCCCTGTAGTGAGCGGCCCCGGTAGTGAGCGGCCCCGGTAGCGAGCGGCCCCGGTAGCGAGCGGCCCCTGTAGTGAGCGGCCCCTGTAGTGAGCGGCCCCGGTAGTGAGCGGCCCCTGTAGCGAGCTGCCCCTGTAGCGAGCGGCCCCGGTAGCGAGCGGCCCCGGTAGCGAGCGGCCCCGGTAGCGAGCGGCCCCTGTAGTGAGCGGCCCCTGTAGTGAGCGGCCCCGGTAGTGAGCGGCCCCTGTAGCGAGCGGCCCCTGTAGCGAGCGGCCCCGGTAGCGAGCGGCCCCTGTAGCGAGCGGCTCCTGTAGGGAGCGGCCCCTGTAGTGAGTGGCCCCGGTAGCGAGCGGCCCCGGTAGTGAGCGGCCCCTGTAGTGAGCGGCCCCTGTAGTGAGCGGTCCCCGTAGTGAGCGGCCCCCGTAGTGAGCGGCCCCTGTAGTGAGCGGCCCCTGTAGTGAGCGGCCCCTGTAGCGAGCGGCCCCTGTGGTGAGCGGCCCCTGTGGTGAGCGGCCCCGGTAGGGAGCGGCCCCTGTACTGAGCGGCCCCTGTAGTGAGCGGCCCCTGTACTGAGCGGCCCCTGTACTGAGCGGTCCCTGTGGTGAGCGGTCCCTGTGGTGAGCGGCCCCTGTGGTGAGCGGCCCCTGCAGTGAGTGGCCCCGGTAGTGAGCGGTCCCAGTGGTGAGCGGCCCCTGTAGTGAGCGGCCCCTGTAGTGAGCGGCCCCGGTAGCGAGCGGCCCCTGTAGTGAGCGGCCCCTGTAGTGAGCGGCCCCTGTAGTGAGCGGCCCCGGTAGCGAGCGGCCCCTGTAGTGAGTGGCCCCTGTAGTGAGCGGCCCCGGTAGCGAGCGGCCCCTGTAGTGAGCGGCCCTTGTAGTGAGCGGCCCCTGTGGAGAGCGGCCCCGGTAGTGAGCGGCCCCTGTAGTGAGTGGCCCCGGTAGCGAGCGGCCCCGGTAGTGAGCGGCCCCGGTGGCGAGCGGCCCCTGTGGTGCGTGGCCCCGGTAGTGAGCGGCCCCTGTAGTGAGCGGCCCCTGTAGTGAGCGGCCCCGGTAGTGAGCGGCCCCTGTGGTGCGCGGCCTCTGTGGTGAGCGGCCCCTGTGGTGAGCGGCCCCTGTTGTGAGCGGCCCCTGTGGCGAGCGGCCCCTGTAGCGAGCGGCCCCTGTAGCGAGCGGCCCCTGTAGTGAGCGGCCCTTGTAGCGAGCAGCCCCTGTAGTGAGCGGCCCCTGTAGTGAGCGGCCCCTGTAGTGAGCGGCTCCGGTAGTGAGCGGCCCCTGTAGCGAGCGGCCCCTGTAGCGAGCGGCCCCTGTAGTGAGCGGCCCCTGTAGTGAGCGGCCCCTGTAGTGAGCGGCCCCTGTAGTGAGCGGCCCCTGTAGCGAGCGGCCCCTGTAGGGAGCGGCCCCTGTAGCGAGCGGCCCCTGTGGTGAGCGGCCCCTGTGGTGAGCGGCCCCGGTAGGGAGCGGCCCCTGTACTGAGCGGCCCCTGTAGTGAGCGGCCCCTGTACTGAGCGGCCCCTGTGGTGAGCGGTCCCTGTGGTGAGCGGCCCCTGTGGTGAGCGGTCCCTGTGGTGAGCGGCCCCTGTAGTGAGCGGCCCCTGTAGTGAGCGGCCCCTGCAGTGAGTGGCCCCGGTAGTGAGCGGTCCCTGTGGTGAGCGGCCCCTGTAGTGAGCGGCCCCTGTAGTGAGCGGCCCCGGTAGCGAGCGGCCCCTGTAGTGAGCGGCCCCTGTGGAGAGCGGCCCCTGTGGAGAGCGGCCCCTGTGGAGAGCGGCCCCTGTGGAGAGCGGCCCCGGTAGCGAGTGGCCCCTGTAGTGAGTGGCCCCTGTAGTGAGCGGCCCCTGTAGTGAGCGGACCAGGTAGTGAGCGGCCCCTGTAGTGAGCGGCCCCTGTAGTGAGCGGCCCCTGTAGTGAGCGGCCCCTGTAGTGAGCGGCCCCGGTAGCGAGCGGCCCCGGTAGCGAGCGGCCCCTGTAGTGAGCGGCCCCAGTGGCGAGCGGCCCCTGTGGTGAGCGGCCCCTGTGGTGAGCGGTCCCTGTGGTGAGCGGCCCCTGTAGTGAGCGGCCCCGGTAGCGAGCGGCCCCGGTAGCGAGCAGCCCCTGTAGTGAGCGGCCCCTGTAGTGAGCGGCCCCTGTAGCGAGTGGCCCCTGTAGCGAGCAGCCCCTGTAGAGAGCGGCCCCTGTAGTGAGCGGCCCCTGTAGTGAGCGGCCCCTGTAGTGAGCGGCCCCGGTAGTGAGCGGCCCCGGTAGTGAGCGGCCCCTGTAGGGAGCGGCCCCGATAGTGAGCAGTCCCTGTAGTGAGCGGTCCCTGTCGTGAGCGGCCCCAGTAGTGAGCGGCCCCTGTAGTGAGCGGCCCCGGTAGTGAGCAGTCCCTGTAGTGAGCGGCCCCTGTAGTGAGCGGCCCCTGTAGGGAGCGGCCCCGGTAGTGAGCGGCCCCTGTAGGGAGCGGCCCCGGTAGTGAGCGGTCCCTGTAGTGAGCGGTCCCTGTAGTGAGCGGCGCCTGTCGTGTGCGGCCCCGGTAGTGAGCGGCCCCTGTAGTGAGCGGCCCCTGTAGTGAGTGGCCCCCGTAGTGAGCGGCCCCTGTAGCGAGCGGCCCCGGTAGTGAGCGGCCCCTGTAGTGAGCAGCCCCTGTAGTGAGTGGCCCCTGTAGTGAGCAGCCCCTGTAGTGAGCGGCCCCTGTAGTGAGCGGCCCCTGTAGCGAGCGGCCCCTGTAGCGAGCGGCCCCGGTAGTGAGCGGCCCCTGTAGTGAGCAGCCCCTGTAGTGAGCGGCCCCTGTAGCGAGTGGCCCCTGTAGGGAGCGGCCGCTGTAGTGAGCGGCCCCTGTAGTGAGCGGCCCCCGTAGTGAGCGGCCCCCGTAGTGAGCGGCCCCGGTAGCGAGCGGCCCCTGTAGTGAGCGGTCCCTGTAGTGAGCGGCCCCTGTAGTGAGCGGCCCCGGTAGCGAGCGGCCCCTGTAGTGAGCGGTCCCTGTAGTGAGCGGCCCCTGAAGTGAGCGGCCCCGGTAGCGAGCGGCCCCTGTAGTGAGCGGTCCCTGTAGTGAGCGGCCCCTGTAGTGAGCGGCCCCTGTAGTGAGCGGCCCCCGTAGTGAGCGGCCCCCGTAGGGAGCGGCCCCTGTTGTGAGCGGCCCCTGTAGCGAGCTGCCCCTGTAGTGAGCGGCCCCTGTAGCGAGCGGCCCCGGTAGTGAGCGGCCCCTGTAGCGAGCTGCCCCTGTAGCGAGCGGCCCCTGTAGCGAGCGGCCCCTGTAGTGAGCGGCCCCTGTAGTGAGCGGCCCCGGTAGCGAGCGGCCCCGGTAGCGAGCGGCCCCTGTAGTGAGCGGCCCCTGTAGTGAGCGGCCCCGGTAGTGAGCGGCCCCTGTAGTGAGCGGCCCCGGTAGCGAGCTGCCCCTGTAGCGAGCGGCCCCGGTAGCGAGCGGCCCCGGTAGCGAGCGGCCCCGGTAGCGAGCGGCCCCTGTAGTGAGCGGCCCCTGTAGTGAGCGGCCCCGGTAGTGAGCGGCCCCTGTAGCGAGCGGCCCCTGTAGCGAGCGGCCCCGGTAGCGAGCGGCCCCTGTAGCGAGCGGCCCCTGTAGGGAGCGGCCCCTGTAGTGAGTGGCCCCGGTAGCGAGCGGCCCCGGTAGTGAGCGGCCCCTGTAGTGAGCGGCCCCTGTAGTGAGCGGCCCCTGTAGTGAGCGGCCCCCGTAGTGAGCGGCCCTGTAGCGAGCGGCCCCTGTAGTGAGCGGCCCCTGTAGTGAGCGGCCCCTGTAGCGAGCGGCCCCTGTAGTGAGCGGCCCCTGTGGTGAGCGGCCCCGGTAGGGAGCGGCCCCTGTACTGAGCGGCCCCTGTAGTGAGCGGCCCCTGTACTGAGCGGCCCCTGTGGTGAGCGGTCCCTGTGGTGAGCGGTCCCTGTGGTGAGCGGCCCCTGTGGTGAGCGGCCCCTGCAGTGAGTGGCCCCGGTAGTGAGCGGTCCCAGTGGTGAGCGGCCCCTGTAGTGAGCGGCCCCTGTAGTGAGCGGCCCCGGTAGCGAGCGGCCCCTGTAGTGAGCGGCCCCTGTAGTGAGCGGCCCCTGTAGTGAGCGGCCCCGGTAGCGAGCGGCCCCTGTAGTGAGTGGCCCCTGTAGTGAGCGGCCCCGGTAGCGAGCGGCCCCTGTAGTGAGCGGCCCTTGTAGTGAGCGGCCCCTGTGGAGAGCGGCCCCGGTAGTGAGCGGCCCCTGTAGTGAGTGGCCCCGGTAGCGAGCGGCCCCGGTAGTGAGCGGCCCCGGTGGCGAGCGGCCCCTGTGGTGCGTGGCCCCGGTAGTGAGCGGCCCCTGTGGTGCGCGGCCCCTGTGGTGAGCGGCCCCTGTGGTGAGCGGCCCCTGTGGTGAGCGGCCCCTGTAGCGAGCGGCCCCTGTAGCGAGCGGCCCCTGTAGCGAGCGGCCCCTGTAGCGAGCGGCCCCTGTAGTGAGCGGCCCCTGTAGTGAGCGGCCCCTGTAGTGAGCGGCTCCGGTAGTGAGCGGCCCCTGTAGCGAGCGGCCCCTGTAGTGAGCGGCCCCTGTAGTGAGCGGCCCCTGTAGTGAGCGGCCCCTGTAGTGAGCGGCCCCTGTAGTGAGCGGCCCCTGTAGCGAGCGGCCCCTGTAGGGAGCGGCCCCTGTAGCGAGCGGCCCCTGTAGTGAGCGGCCCCTGTGGTGAGCGGCCCCGGTAGGGAGCGGCCCCGGTAGGGAGCGGCCCCTGTACTGAGCGGCCCCTGTAGTGAGCGGCCCCTGTACTGAGCGGTCCCTGTGGTGAGCGGCCCCTGTGGTGAGCGGTCCCTGTGGTGAGCGGCCCCTGTAGTGAGCGGCCCCTGTAGTGAGCGGCCCCTGCAGTGAGTGGCCCCGGTAGTGAGCGGTCCCTGTGGTGAGCGGCCCCTGTAGTGAGCGGCCCCTGTAGTGAGCGGCCCCGGTAGCGAGCGGCCCCTGTAGTGAGCGGCCCCTGTGGAGAGCGGCCCCTGTGGAGAGCGGCCCCTGTGGAGAGCGGCCCCGGTAGCGAGTGGCCCCTGTAGTGAGCGGCCCCTGTAGTGAGCGGACCAGGTAGTGAGCGGCCCCTGTAGTGAGCGGCCCCTGTAGTGAGCGGCCCCTGTAGTGAGCGGCCCCTGTAGTGAGCGGCCCCGGTAGCGAGCGGCCCCTGTAGTGAGCGGCCCCTGTAGTGAGCGGTCCCTGTGGTGAGCGGCCCCTGTAGTGAGCGGCCCCGGTAGCGAGCGGCCCCGGTAGCGAGCGGCCGCTGTAGTGAGCGGCCCCAGTAGCGAGCGGCCCCTGTGGCGAGCGGCCCCTGTGGTGAGCGGTCCCTGTGGTGAGCGGCCCCTGTAGTGAGCGGCCCCGGTAGCGAGCGGCCCCGGTAGCGAGCGGCCCCTGTAGTGAGCGGCCCCTGTAGTGAGCGGCCCCTGTGGAGAGCGGCCCCTGTAGCGAGTGGCCCCTGTAGCGAGCGGCCCCTGTAGTGAGCGGCCCCTGTAGTGAGTGGCCCCTGTAGTGAGTGGCCCCTGTAGTGAGCGGCCCCTGTGGAGAGCGGCCCCGGTAGCGAGTGGCCCCTGTAGCGAGCGGCCCTGTAGCGAGCGGCCCCTGTAGTGAGCGGCCCCTGTAGTGAGCGGCCCCGGTAGCGAGTGGCCCCTGTAGTGAGCGGCCCCTGTAGTGAGTGGCCCCGGTAGTGAGCGGCCCCTGTAGTGAGCGGCCCGGTAGTGAGCGGCCCCTGTAGTGAGCGGCCCTGTAGTGAGCGGCCCCTGTAGTGAGCGGCCCCTGTAGTGAGCGGCCTCTGTAGGGAGCGGCCCCTGTAGTGAGCGGCCCCTGTAGCGAGCGGCCCCTGTAGCGAGCGGCCCCGGTAGTGAGCGGCCCCTGTAGGGAGCGGCCCCTGTAGTGAGCGGCCCCTGTAGTGAGCGGCCCCTGTAGTGAGCGGCCCCTGTAGGGAGCAGCCCCAGTAGTGAGCGGCCCCAGTAGTGAGCGGCCCCTGTATTGAGCGGCCCCTGTAGTGAGCGGCCTCTGTAGCGAGCGGCCCCTGTAGCGAGCGGCCCCTGTAGTGAGCGGCCCCTGTAGTGAGCGGCCCCTGTAGTGAGCGGCTCCGGTAGTGAACGGCCCCTGTGGTGAGCGGCCCCTGTAGCGAGCGGCTCCGGTAGTGAGCGGCCCCTGTAGGGAGCGGCCCCTGTATCGAGCGGCCCCTGTAGTGAGCGGCCCCTGTGGTGAGTGGCCCCTGTAGTGAGCGGCCCCTGTGGTGAGCGGCCCCGGTAGGGAGCGGCCCCTGTACTGAGCGGCCCCTGTAGTGAGCGGCCCCTGTACTGAGCGGCCCCTGTGGTGAGCGGTCCCTGTGGTGAGCGGCCCCTGTGGTGAGCGGTCCCTGTGGTGAGCGGCCCCTGTAGTGAGCGGCCCCTGTAGTGAGCGGCCCCTGCAGTGAGTGGCCCCGGTAGTGAGCGGTCCCTGTGGTGAGCGGCCCCTGTAGTGAGCGGCCCCTGTAGTGAGCGGCCCCGGTAGCGAGCGGCCCCTGTAGTGAGCGGCCCCTGTGGAGAGCGGCCCCTGTGGAGAGCGGCCCCTGTGGAGAGCGGCCCCGGTAGCGAGTGGCCCCTGTAGTGAGTGGCCCCTGTAGTGAGCGGCCCCTGTAGTGAGTGGCCCCGGTAGCGAGTGGCCCCTGTAGTGAGTGGCCCCTGTAGTGAGCGGCCCCTGTAGTGAGCGGCCCCTGTGGAGAGCGGCCCCTGTAGTGAGCGGCCCCTGTAGTGAGTGGCCCCTGTAGTGAGCGGCCCCTGTAGTGAGCGGACCCGGTAGTGAGCGGCCCCTGTAGTGAGCGGCCCCTGTAGTGAGCGGCCCCTGTAGTGAGCGGCCCCTGTAGTGAGCGGCCCCGGTAGCGAGCGGCCCCTGTAGTGAGCGGCCCCTGTAGTGAGCGGTCCCTGTGGTGAGCGGCCCCTGTAGTGAGCGGCCCCGGTAGCGAGCGGCCCCGGTAGCGAGCGGCCCCTGTAGCGAGCGGCCCCTGTGGAGAGCGGCCCCTGTAGCGAGCGGCCCCTGTGGAGAGCGGCCCCTGTGGAGAGCGGCCCCTGTGGAGAGCGGCCCCTGTAGCGAGCGGCCCCTGTAGTGAGCGGCCCCTGTAGCGAGCGGCCCCTGTAGTGAGCGGCCCCTGTAGTGAGTGGCCCCTGTGGAGAGCGGCCCCTGTAGCGAGCGGCCCCTGTAGCGAGCGGCCCCCGTAGTGAGCGGCCCCGGTAGTGAGCGGCCCCTGTAGTGAGTGGCCCCTGTAGTGAGCGGCCCCTGTAGTGAGCGGCCCCTGTAGGGAGCGGCCCCTGTAGTGAGCGGCCCCTGTAGCGAGCGGCCCCTGTAGTGAGTGGCCCCGGTAGTGAGCGGCCCCTGTAGTGAGTGGCCCCTGTAGCGAGTGGCCCCGGTAGCGAGTGGCCCCTGTAGTGAGCGGCCCCTGTAGTGAGCGGCCCCTGTAGTGAGCGGCCCCTGTCGTGAGCGGCCCCTGTAGTGAGCGGCCCCTGTAGTGAGCGGCCCCTGTAGGGAGCGGCCCCTGTAGTGAGCGGCCCCTGTAGTGAGCGGCCCCTGTAGTGAGCGGCCCCTGTAGTGAGCGGCCCCTGTAGTGAGCGGCCCCGGTAGCGAGTGGCCCCTGTAGTGAGCGGCCCCGGTAGTGAGCGGCCCCTGTAGTGAGCGGCCCGGTAGTGAGCGGCCCCTGTAGTGAGCGGCCCTGTAGTGAGCGGCCCCTGTAGTGAGCGGCCCCTGTAGTGAGCGGCCTCTGTAGGGAGCGGCCCCTGTAGTGAGCGGCCCCTGTAGTGAGCGGCCTCTGTAGGGAGCGGCCCCTGTAGTGAGCGGCCCCTGTAGTGAGCGGCCTCTGTAGGGAGCGGCCCCTGTAGCGAGCGGCCCCGGTAGTGAGCGGCCCCTGTAGGGAGCGGCCCCTGTAGTGAGCGGCCCCTGTAGTGAGCGGCCCCTGTAGGGAGCAGCCCCAGTAGTGAGCGGCCCCAGTAGTGAGCGGCCCCTGTAGTGAGCGGCCCCTGTAGTGAGCGGCCTCTGTAGCGAGCGGCCCCTGTAGGGAGCGGCCCCTGTAGTGAGCGGCCCCGGTAGCGAGCGGCCCCTGTAGGGAGCGGCCCCTGTAGTGAGCGGCCCCTGTAGTGAGCGGCCTCTGTAGGGAGCAGCCCCAGTAGTGAGCGGCCCCAGTAGTGAGCGGCCCCTGTAGTGAGCGGCCCCTGTAGCGAGCGGTCCCTGTAGCGAGCGGCCCCTGTAGAGAGCGGCCCCTGTCGTGAGCGGCCCCTGTAGCGAGCGGCCCCTGTAGCGAGCGGCCCCTGTAGCGAGCGGCCACTGTAGTGAGTGGCCCCTGTAGTGAGCGGCCCCTGTAGTGAGCGGCCCCGGTAGTGAGCGGCCCCTGTAGTGAGTGGCCCCTGTAGTGAGCGGCCCCTGTAGTGAGCGGCCCCTGTAGGGAGCGGCCCCTGTAGCGAGCGGCCCCTGTAGTGAGCGGCCCCTGTAGTGAGTGGCCCCTGTAGTGAGCGGCCCCTGTAGGGAGCGGCCCCTGTAGTGAGCGGCCCCTGTAGGGAGCGGCCCCTGTAGTGAGTGGCCCCTGTAGTGAGCGGCCCCTGTAGTGAGCAGCCCCGGTAGTGAGCGGCCCCTGTAGTGAGTGGCCCCTGTAGTGAGCGGCCCCTGTAGTGAGCGGCCCCTGTAGCGTGAGCGGCCCCTGTAGTGAGCGGCCCCTGTAGTGAGCGGCCCCTGTAGGGAGCGGCCCCTGTAGTGAGCGGCCCCTGTAGTGAGCGGCCCCTGTAGCGAGCGGCCCCTGTAGCGAGCGGCCCCGGTAGTGAGCGGCCCCTGTGGCGAGCGGCCCCTGTAGTGAGCGGCCCCTGCAGTGAGTGGCCCCGGTAGTGAGCGGCCCCTGTGGTGAGCGGCCCCTGTGGTGAGCGGCCCCGGTAGTGAGCGGCCCCTGTGGTGAGCGGCCCCTGTGGTGAGCGGCCCCGGTAGCGAGCGGCCCCTGTAGTGAGCGGTCCCTGTAGTGAGCGGCCCCGGTAGTGAGCGGCCCCGGTAGTGAGCGGCCCCTGTGGTGAGCGGCCCCTGTGGTGAGCGGCCCCGGTAGTGAGCGGCCCCTGTAGTGAGCGGCCCCTGTAGTGAGTGGCCCCGGTAGTGAGCGGCCCGTGGTGCGTGGCCCCGGTAGTGAGCGGCCACTGTGGTGAGTGGCCATTGGAATGAGCCGATAGTGAGGGGATTCTGAGCGGATTTCACTCGATACTCACTCAGCATGCCCCTGTAGTTCAGATCCATATCGCGACTCTCGGAACGGATCTTGATGGCGTCTAAGATGGTGTCGGCGGAGAGCAGAGCGGCAGGCCGTACAACATTCAGTAATTCTGTTAAACTCATCAGGGGCAAGCGGACAACCTTCATGATCTCTGCGTGCAGCTCCTCTGGATTCTGTCTACACCAGTTCATCAGAGCCAGAAAAACGTCCTTCTCTGGAGCAGCGAAGGAATCTCGTGACACCACATTGAGCAGAGCAGCCTGTGGGGAAGATGCAGAGACCCGACTGTTTACACCAGACATGGAAATTCTCTGCACAGCACACACCAGGAGCGCAGGAGGCCCACTTCACGAAGTTCTGTCTTCACGAAGGAAGACACAAATAATCTCCCGAAAATACCAGGGGACCGAGGGTGTAGTGAGAAGGAGGAACCGAGGGAAATCCTTATTAGGCGGGAAATTGTGTTGGGGAAATTGAAGGCCGATAAATCTCCGAGGCCTGATAGTCCACATCCCAGAGTACTTAAGGAAATGGCCCTAGAAATAGTGGATGCATTGGTGATCATTTTCCAAGAGTCTATCGACTCTGGATCAGTTCCTATGGACTGGAGGGTAGCTAATGTCACACCACTTTTTAAAAAAGGAGGGAGAGAGAAAACGGGTAATTATAGACAGGTTAGCCTGATATCGGTGGTGGGGAAAATGTTGGAATCAATTGGTAAAATTAAATAGCAGTGCATTTGGAAAGCAGTGACAGGATCGGTCCAAGTCAGCATGGATTTATGAAAGGGAAATCATGCTTGACAAATCTTTTGGAATTTTTTGAGGATGTAACTAGTAGAGTGGACAAGGGAGAACCAGTGGATGTGATGTATTTGGACTTTCAAAATGCCTTTGATAAGATCCCACACAAGAGATTGGTGTGCAAAATCAAAGCACATGATATTGGGGGTAATGTACTGACGTGGATAGAGAACTGGTTGGCAGACAGGAAGCAGAGAGTCGGGATAAACGGGTCCTTTTCAGAATAGCAGGCAGTGACTAGTAGAGTGCCGCAGAGCTCAGTGCTGGGACCCCAGCTATTTACAATATACATTAATGATTTAGACAAAGGAACTGAGTGTAATATCTCCAAGTTTGCAGATGACACTAAGCTGGGTGGCGGTGTGAGCTGTGAGGAGGACTCTAAGAGGCTGCAGGGTGACTTGGATAGGTTAGGTGAGTGGGCAAATGCATGGCAGATGCAGTATAATGTGGATAAATGTGAGGTTATCCACTTTGGTGGCAAAAACAGGAAGGCAGAATATTATCTGAATGGTGACAGATTAGTAAAAGGGGAGGTGCAACGAGATCTGGGTGTCATGGTACATCAGTCATTGAAAGTTGGCATGCAGGTACAGGCAGGCGGTGAAGAAGGCAAATGATATGTTGGCCTTCATAGCGAGGGGATTTGAGTATAGGAGCAGGGAGGTCTTACTGCAGTTGTACAGGGCCTTAGTGAGGCCTCACCTGGAATATTGTGTTCAGTTTTGGTCTCCTAATCTGAGGAAGGATGTTCTTGCTATTGAGGGAGTGCAGCGAAGGTTCACCAGACTGATTCCCGGGATGGCAGGACTGACATATGAGGAGAGACTGGATCTGGATCGACTGGGCTTGTATTCACTGGAGTTTAGAAGGGTGAGAGGGGATCTCATAGAAACGTTTAAAATTCTGACGGGTTTAGACAGGTTAGATGCAGGAAGAATGTTCCCAATGTTGGGGAAGTCCAGAACCAGGGGGCACAGTCTAAGGATAAGGGGTAGGCCATTTAGGACTGAGATGAGGAGAAATTTCTTCACTCAGAGTTGCTAACCTGTGGAATTCCCTGCCGCAGAGAGTTGTTGATGCCAGTTCATTGGATATATTCAAGAGGGAGTTAGATGTGGCCCTTACGGCTAAAGGGATCAAGGGGTATGGAGAGAAAGCAGGAAAGGGTACTGAGGGAATGATCAGCCATGAACTCATTGAATGGTGGTGCAGGCTCGAAGGGCCGAATAGCCTACTCCTGCACCTATTTTCTATGTTTCTATGTTTCAGTCGTTCCATGCAAGAACATAGCCTGATCCTTTTACGCAAGGTACAGATCGATAAAAGACAGCTCGCCAAACGTTCTCAAGGACAGGGAGCCACCTACAGTAAAAATGTTTAACTGCAGGAAGGACAATTACAGTGGGATGAAAACTGATGTGGCCCAGGTAAACAGGAATCAAAGATTGCAGGAAACCCTGTCATGGACCAATGGGCTGCCTTTAAAAGAGGAAATAGTTCAGGTGCAGTTGAGGGGCAAAAGCAGGGTAACTAAAGGCCCGTGAACAGAGAGAGAGAGAGAGAATGATGGAGCAGCAACAGAGCATGTATGAGCACAGATCCATCAGAAATAGGAGCAGGAG
>NW_027250970.1:0-79179 GCF_044704955.1 Pristiophorus japonicus
CCACACACACTCCTCTCTCTCCCCTCCCACACACACTAAATCCTCCCCCACCACCCACACTACACCTCCTCTCTCCCCTCCCCCACACACTCTCCTTCCCCCTCCCCCACACACACTCCTCTCCCCCCACACACACTCCTCTCCCCCTCCCCCACACACACTCCTCTCCCCTCCCCCACACACACTCCTCTCCCCCTCCCCCACACACACCCTCCCCCCTCCCCCACACACCTCCCCTCCCCCACACACACTCCTCTCCCCCTCCCCCACACACACTCCTCCCCTCCCCCACACACACTCCTCTCCCCCTCCCCCACACACACTTCCCCTCCCCCCCCACACACCCCTCCCCCCATCCCCCACACACACTCCTCTCCCCCTCCCCCACACACACTCCTCCCCCCCCCACACACTCCCCCCTCCCCCACACACACTCCTCTCCCCCTCCCCCACACACACTCCTCTCCCCCTCCCCACACACACTCCTCTCCCCCTCCCCCACACACACTCCCTCCCCCCCCCCACACACACTCCCTCCCCCTCCCCCACACACACCTCTTCTCCCCCTCCCCCACACACCCCCTCCCCCTCCCCCACACACACTCCCACCCCTCTCCCCCACACACACCCTCTCCCCCTCCCCCACACACACTCCTCTCCCCCTCCCCCACACACACTCCCTCTCCCCCTCCCCCACACACACTCCTCTCCCCCTCCCCCACACACACTCCCTCCCCCACCCCCACACACACTCCTCTCCCCCTCCCCCACACACACTCCTCTCCCCCTCCCCCACACACACTCCTCCTCCCCTCCCCCACACACACTCCTCTCCCCCTCCCCCACACACACTCCTCTCCCCTCCCCCACACACACTCCTCTCCCCCCTCCCCCACACACACTCCTCTCCCCCTCCCCCACACACACTCCTCTCCCCCTCCCCCACACACACTCCTCCCCCTCCCCCACACACACTCCCCCTCCCCCACACACACTCCCTCTCCCCCTCCCCCCACACACACTCCCCTCCCCCTCCCCCACACACACTCCTCTCCCCCTCCCCCACACACCTCTCCCCCTCCCCACACACACTCCTCTCCCCTCTCCCCCACACACACTCCTCTCCCCCTCCCCCACACACACTCCCCTCCCCCCCACACACACTCCTCTCCCCCTCCCCCACACACACTCCTCTCCCCCTCCCCCACACACACTCCTCTCCCCCACCCCCACACACACTCCCTCTCCCCCTCCCCCACACACACTCCTCCCCCTCCCCCACACACACTCCTCTCCCCCTCCCCCACACACACTCCTCTCCCCCTCCCCCACACACTCCCTCTCCCCCTCCCCCACACACACTCCTCTCCCCCTCCCCCACACACACTCCTCTCCCCCTCCCCCACACACACTCCTCTCCCCCTCCCCCACACACACTCCTCTCCCCCTCCCCCACACACACTCCTCTCCCCCTCCCCCACACACACTCCTCTCCCCCTCCCCCCACACACACTCCCCCTCCCCCTCCCCCCACACACACTCCTCTCCCCCTCCCCCACACACACTCCTCTCCCCCTCCCCCACACACACTCCTCTCCCCCTCCCCCACACACACTCCCTCCCCCCTCCCCACACACTCCTCTCCCCCTCCCCCACACACACTCCTCTCCCCCTCCCCCACACACACTCCTCTCCCCCTCCCCCACACACACTCCTCTCCCCCTCCCCCACACACATTTCTCTCCCCCTCCCCCACACACACTCCTCTCCCCCTCCCCCACACACACTCCTCTCCCCTCCCCCACACACACTCCTCTCCCCCTCCCCCACACACACTCCCCTCCCCCTCCCCCACACACACTCCTCTCCCCCTCCCCCACACACACTCCTCTCCCCTCCCCCACACACACTCCTCTCCCCCTCCCCCACACACACTCCTCTCTCTGTAGCTGCTGCTTCTTCATCCGTTTGATCTTCAGCCGGTTCCTGATCGATGGCGGGATGGAGAGAGAGAGAAAGGTGTGGAGGGGGAGAGAGAGACAGAGTTGGAGGGAGGGAAACGGGGAGGGAGGTAAAGGGAGAGGGACGGAGGGCGAGAGAGGGGGGAGGGGGAGAGAGAGAGAGGGGGAGAGAGAGAGAGGGGGAGAGAGAGAGAGGTGGGAATGGAGAGAGAGAGGGGGGGATTGAGAGAAGGTGGGGAAGGGAGGGAGAGGGGGGAGGGGAAGATAGGAAGGAGGCGGACAGTGTGGGAGTAGAGGGAAAGCAGAGCCGAACTCCAGGAGGGGAGGAGTGTGGACAGTTTTAGGAGGGAGCGATGGAACACCCAGAAACCCTCGCTGGGACTCACCACTTGCCCCACCTCCGACTTCAAATTGTCCTCGCGTCGTAATCACTTCTCCTGTTTTGGGGGGTTGGGGAAAATAGGAGAATCTGTCAAACTGAGCAACAGCTAATGTTTCTGCATCATTCGAGTTGGATGGGGTACTCCTCAAACCCCCCACTCCCCCCACAACCTAACGGGGAACAGAGGCATACAACACTCTTTATAGTTTTATAATTTAAAAATAAACTCCTTCAGGACTTCTCTTAGCCTGCTGAGCCCTTGTGGAAAAGGCAATAAATTGCATTTATATGGCGCCTTCAAAAGAGTCAGACCTCATTGGTGCATGTTGCTGCTAAAACTCTGCATTTGTATCGCGTCTTCATCATGATAACCCATGGCACTGAACGGGAGCGAAAATCAGACCCAAATTTGACACTGAGCCACATAAGGAGATATTAGGACAGGTGACTTGATCAAAGTAGTTTTTTTTTTTAGGGGCGTCATAAAGGAGACGAGGGGCATACTTAGGACCTGGGCGGGTGAAAGTACAGCTGCCAATGGTGGGGTGATTAAAATCAGGGTTTGTGCAGTGTTCGAAGAGCGCAGAGATCTGGGAGGGGTGTTGGGCTGGAGGAGGTTACAGAGATAGGGAGAGGTGTAGGGACTGGAGGAGGTTACAGAGATAGGGAGGGGTGTGGGGACTGGAGGAGGTTACAGAGATAGGGAGGGGTGTAGCAGCTGGAGGAGGTTAGAGGGATAGGGAGGGGTGTAGGGACTGTAGGGGGTTACAGAGATAGGGAGGGATGTAGGGACTGGAGGAGGTTACAGAGGTCGGGAGGGGTATAGGGCTGGAGGAGGTTACAGAAATAGGGAGGGGTTTAGGGCTGGAGGAGGTGACAGATATAGGGAGGAGTTTAAGGCTGGAGGTGGTGACAGAGATAGGGAGGGGTGTAGGGCTGGATGTGACAGAGATAGGGAGGGGTGTAGGGGCTGGAGGAGGTTACAGAGATAGGGAGGGGTGTAGGGGCTGGAGGAGGTTACAGAGATAGGGAGAGGTGTAGGGGCTGGAGGAGGTTACAGAGATAGAGAGAGGTGTAGGGGCTGGAGGAGATTACAGAGATAGGGAGAGGTGTAGGGGCTGGAGGAGGTTACAGAGATAGCTAGGGATGTGGGGGCTGGAGGGGGTTACAGAGATAGGGAGGGGTGTAGTGACTGCAGGGGGTTACAGAGATAGGGAGGGGTGTAGGGCAGGAGGAGGTTACAGAGATAGGGAGGGGTGTAGGGCTGGAGGAGGTTACAGAGATAGGAATGGGTTTAGGGCAGGAGGAGGTAACAGAGATAGGGAGGGGTGTAGGGACTGGAGGAGGTTACAGAGATAGGGAGGGGTGTAGGGGCCTGAGGGGGTTACAGAGATAGGAATGGGTTGAGGGACTGGAGGGGGTTACAGAGATAGGGAGGGGTTGAGGGACTGGATGGGATTACAGAGATAGGGAGGGGTTGAGGGACTGGAGGGGGTTACAGAGATAGAGAGGGGTTGAGGGCCTGAGGGGGTTACAGAGATAGGAATGGGTTGAGGGACTGGAGGGGGTTACAGAGATAGGGAGGGGTTGAGGGACTGGATGGGATTACAGAGATAGGGAGGGGTTGAGGGACTGGAGGGGGTTACAGAGATAGAGAGGGGTTGAGGGACTGGAGGGGGTTACAGAGATAGGGAGGGTTTGAGGGACTGGAGGGGGTTACAGAGATAGGGAGGTGTGTAGGGACTGGAGGAGGTTACAGAGATAGGGAGGTGTATAGGGGCTGGAGGGGGTTACAGAGATAGGGAAAGGTGTAGAGACTCGGAGGTTATAGAGATAGGGAGGGATATCGGGGCTGGAGGGGGCTACAGAGATTGGGAGGTGTGTCGCAGCTGGAGGGGGCTACAGAGGTAGGGAGGGATGTCGGGGCTGGAGGAGGTTAGAGATAGGGAGGGGTGTAGGGACTGTAGGGGTTACAGAGATAGGGAGGGGTGTAGGGGCTGGAGGGGGTTAGAGATAGGGAGGGGTGTAGGGCAGGAGGAGGTTACAGAGATAGGGAGGGATGTAGGGGCTGGAGGAGGTTAGAGATAGGGAGGGATGTGGGGGCTGGAGGAGGTTAGAGATAGGGAGGGGTGTAGGGCAGGAGGAGGTTACAGAGATAGGGAGGGATGTAGGGGCTGGAGGAGGTTAGAGATAGGGAGGGGTGTAGGGACTGTAGGGGTTACAGAGATAGGGAGGGGTTGAGGGACTGGAGAGGGTTACAGAGATAGGGAGGGGTATAGGGACTGGAGGAGGTTACATAGATAGGGAGGTGTATGGGGGCTGGAGGGGTTACAGAGATAGGAAAAGGTCTAGAGACTCGAGGAGGTAAGAGATAGGGAGGGATGTCGGGGCTGGAGGCGGTTACAGAGATAGGGAGGGGTATAGGGACTGGAGGAGGTTAGAGAGATGGGGAGGGGTGTAGGGCTGGAGGAGTGTAGGGCTGGAGGAGGTTACAGAGATAGGGAGGGGTGTAGGGACTGTAGGGGGGTTACAGAGATAGGGAGGGGTGTAGGGAATGTAGGGGGTTACAGAGATAGGGAGAGGTGTAGGGCAGGAGGAGGTTACAGAGATACGAAGGGGTGTAGGGCAGGAGGAGGTTACAGAGATAGGGAGGGATGTAGGGGCTGAAGGAGGTTACAGAGATAGGGAGGGGTGTAGGGACAGTAGGGGTTACAGAGATAGGGAGGGGTGTAGGGGCTGAAGGAGGTTACAGAGATAGGGAGGGGTGTAGGGCAGAAGGAGGTTACAGAGATAGGGAGGGGTGTAGGGCAGAAGGAGGTTACAGAGATAGGGAGGGGTGTAGGGACAGTAGGGGTTACAGAGATAGGGAGGGGTGTAGGGCAGGAGTAGGTTACAGAGATAGGAATGGGTTGAGGGACTGGAGGGGGTTACAGAGATAGGGTGGGGTGTAGGGACTGGAGGTGGTTACATAGATAGGGAGGGGTTGAGGGACTGGAGGGGGTTACAGAGATAGGGAGGGGTTGAGGGACTGGAGGGGGTTACATAGATAGGGAGGTGTATGGGGGCTGGAGGGGGTTACAGAGATAGGGAAAGGTGTAGAGAGTCGAGGAGGTTATAGAGATAGGGAGTGATGTCGGGGCTGGAGGGGGCTACAGAGATAAGGAGGTGCGTCATGGCTGGAGGGGGCTACAGAGATAGGGTGGCATGTAGAGCTGGAGGAGGTTACAGAGATTGGGAGGGGTGTAGGTACTGGAGGAGGTTACAGAGATGGGGAGGGGTGTAGGGCTGGAAGAGGTTACAGGGATAGGGAGGAGTGTAGGGCTGGAGGAGGTTACAGAAATAGGGAGGTGTGAATGGCTGCAGGAGGTTACAGATAGGGAGGGGTTTAGGTCTGGATGAGGTGACAGAGATAGGCAGAGCTGTAGGGGCTGGAGGAGGTTGCAGAGATAGGGAGGGATGTCGGGGCTGGAGGAGGTTGCAGAGATAGGGAGGGGTGTAGCGGCTTGAGGGGGTTACAGAGATTAGGAGGGTTTTAGGGATTGTGGATGTTAGAGATAGGGAGATGTGTCGCGGCTGGAGGGGGCTACAGAGATAGGGAGGGGTGTAGGGCAGGAGGAGGTTACAGAGATAGGGAGGGGTGTAGGGCAGGAGAAGGTTACAGAGCTAGGGAGCGGTGTAGGGACTGCAGGAGGTTACAGAGATCGGGAGGGGTGTAGGGGCTGGAGGAGGTTACAGAGATAGGGAGGGGTGTAGGGGCTGGAGGAGGTTACAGAGATAGGGAGGGGTGTAGGGGCTGGAGGAGGTTACAGAGATAGGGAGGGGTGTAGGGACTGGAGGAGGTTACATAGATAGGGAGGGGTGTAGGGACTGGAGGACGTTACAGAGATAGGGAGGGGTGTCGGGGCTGGAAGTGGTTACAGCGATAAGGAGGTGTGTAGGGGCTTGAGGGGGTTACAGAGATTAGGAGAGTTTTAGGGATTGAGGATGTTACAGATATCGGGAGGGGTGCAGGGCTGGAGGAGGTTACAGAGATAGGGAGGGGTGTAGGGACTGGAGGAGGACACAAAGATAGGGAGGGGTGTAGGGCAGGAGGAGGTTACAGAGATAGGGAGGGGTGTAGGGCAGGAGGAGGTTACAGAGATAGGGAGGGGTGTAGGGACTGTAGGGGGTTACAGAGATAGGGAGGGGTGTAGGGACTGGAGGAGGTTACAGAGATAGGGAGTGGTGTAGGGCAGGAGGAGGTTACAGAGATAGAGAGGGGTGTAGCGGCTGGAGGGGTTTACAGAGATAGGGAGGGGTGTAGGGACTGGAGGAGGTTACAGAGATAGGGAGGGGTGTAGGGACTGGAGGGGGTTTCAGAGATAGGGAGGTTTTGAGGGACTGGAGGGGGTTACAGAGATAGGGAGGGGTTGAGGGACTGGAGTGGGTTACAGAGATAGGGAGGGATTTGGGGGCTGAAGGGGGTTATAGAGATGGGGAGGGATGTAGGGGCTGGAGGAGGTTACAGAGATAGGGAGGGATGTAGGGGCTGGAGGAGGTTACAAAGATAGGGAGGGGTGTAGGGCAGGAGGAGGTTAGAGATAGGGAGGGATGTAGGGGCTGGAGGAGGTTACAGAGATAGGGAGGGATGCAGGGGCTGGAGGAGGTTACAAAGATAGGGAGGGGTGTAGGGCAGGAGGAGGTTAGAGATAGGGAGGGATGTAGGGACTGGAGGGGGTTACACAGATAGGGAGGGTTTGAGGGACTGGAGGGGTTTACAGAGATAGGGATGCGTGTAGGGGCTGGAGGAGGTTACAGAGATAGGGAGTGGTGTAGGGCTGGAGCAGCTTACAGGGATAGGGAGGAGCGTAGGGCTGGAGGAGGTTACAGAGATAAGGAGGGGTGTAGGGGCTTGAGGAGGTTACAGAGATAGGGAGAGGTGTAGGGCAGGAGGAGGTTAGAGATAGGGAGGGGAGTAGGGACTGTAGGGGCTTACAGAGATAGGGAGGGGTGTAGGGACTGGAGGAGGTTACAGAGATAGGGAGGGGTTTAGGGACTGGAGGAGGTTACAGAGATAGAGAGGGGTGTAGGGACTGTAGGGGGTTACAGAGATAGGGAGGGGTGTAGGGACTGGAGGAGTTTACAGAGATAGGGAGGGGTGTAGGGCAGGAGGAGGTTACAGAGATAGGGAGGGAGGTAGGGGCTGGAGGCGGTTACAGAGATAGGGAGGGGTGTCGGGGCTGGAGGGGGTTAGAGAGATAGGGAGGGATGTGGGGGCTGGAGGAGGTTACAGATATAGGGAGGGGTGTAGGGCAGGAGGAGGTTACAGAGATAGGGAGGGATGTAGGGGCTGGAGGAGGTTACAGAGATAGGGAGGGGTGTAGGGTCTGGAGGGGGTTACAGAGACAGGGAGGGGTTGAGGGACTGGGGGTTTACAGAGATAGGGAGGGGTTGAGGGACTGGAGGGGGTTTCAGAGATAGGGAGGTTTTGAGGGACTGGAGGGGGTTACAGAGATCGGGAGGGATGTAGGGGCTGGACGAGGTTACAAAGATAGGGAGGGGTGTAGGGCAGGAGGAGTTTACAGAGATAGGGAGGGATGTAGGGGCTGGAAGAGGTTACAGAGATAGGGAGGGATGTAGGGGCTGGAGGAGGTTACAAAGATAGGGAGGGGTGTAGGGCAGGAGGAGGTTACAGAGGTAGGGAGAGGTGTAGGGACTGGAGGGGGTTACACAGATAGGGAGGGTTTGAGGGACTGGAGGGGGTTACAGAGATAGGGAGGAGTTGAGGGACTGGAGGGGGTTACAATGATAGGGAGGGGTTGAGGGACTGGAGAGGGTTACAGAGATAGGGAGGGGTGTAGGGACTGGAGGAGATTACATAGATAGGGAGGTGTATCGGGGCTGGAGGGGGTTAGAGTTAGGGAAAGGTGTAGAGACTCGAGGAGGTTACAGAGATAGGGAGGGATGTCGGGGCTGGAGGCGGTTACAGAAATAGGGAGGGGTGTCGGGGCTGGAGGACGTTACAGAGATAGGGAGGAGTGTAGGGGCTGGAGGAGGCTAAAGAGAAAGGGAGGGGTTGAGGGACTGGAGGAGGTTACAGACATAGGGAGGGGTGTAGGGGCTGGAGGAGGTTACAGAGATAGGGAGGGATGTCGGGGCTGGATGAGGTTACAGAGATAGGGAGAGGTTTAGGGCTGGAGGATGTTACAGAGATAGGGAGGTGTATAGGGCAGGAGGAGGTTACAGAGATAGGGAAGGTTGTAGGGGCTGGAGGAGGTTACAGAGATAGGGAGGGGTTGAGGGATTGGAGGGGGTTACAGAGATTGGGAGGGGTGTAGGAACTGGACGAGGTTACATAGGGAGGTGTATAGGTGCTGGAGGGTGTTACAGAGATATGGAAAGGTGTAGAGACTCGAGGAGGTTACAGAGATGGGGAGGGATGTCGGGGCTGGAGGACATTACAGAGAAAGGGAGGGGTGCAGGGGTGGAGGAGGTTACAGAGATAGGGAGGGGTGTAGGGACTGGAGGGGGTCACAAAGATAGGGAGAAGTGTAGGGACTGGAGGGGGTTACAGAGATAGGGAGGTGTGTAGGGCTGGAGGAGGTTACAGAGATAGGGAGGGGTGTGGGGGCTTGAGGTTATAGAGATAGGGAGGGGTGTAGGGGCTGGAGGAGGTTACAGAGATAGGGAGGGGTTGATGGACTGGAGGGGGTTACAGAGATAAGGAGGGGTGTCGGGCTGGAGGAGGTTACAGAGATAGGGAGGGGTGTAGGGGCTGGAGGAGGTTACAGAGATAGGGAGGGGTGTAGGGGCTGGAGGAGGTTACAGAGATAGGGAGGGGTTGAGGGACTGGAGGGGGTTACAGAGATAAGGAGGGGTGTAGGGACTGCAGGAGGTTACAGAAATATGGAGGGGTGTGGGGGCTGGAGGAGGTTACAGAGATAGGGAGGAGTGTAGGGCCGGAGGAGGTTACAGGGATAGGGAGGAGTGTAGGGCCGGAGGAGGTTACAGAGATAGGGAGGGGTGTAGGGGCTGGAGGAGGTTACAGAGATAGGGAGGGGTGTAGGGACTGGAGGAGGTTACATAGATAGGGAGGGGTGTAGGGCTGGATAAGGTTACAGAGATAGGGAGGGGTTTAGGGCTGGAGGAGGTTACAGAGATACGGAGTGGGGTAGGGACTGGAGGAGGTTAGAGAAAGGGAGGGATGTAGGGGCTGGACGAGGTTACAGAGATAGGGAGGGGTGTAGGGCAGGAGGAGATTACAGAGATAGTGAGGGGTGTCGGGGCTGGAGGTGGTTACAGAGATAGGGAGGGGTGTAGGGCATGAGGAGGTTATAGAGATAGGGAGAGGTGTAGGGGCTGGAGGAAGTTACAGAGATAGGGAGAGGTGTAGTGACTGCAGGGGTTCACAGAGATAGGGAGAGGTTTAGGGCTGGAGGAGGTTACAGAGATAGGGAGGAGTGTAGGGCCGGAGGAGGTTACAGAGATAGGGAGCGGTGTAGGGACTGTAGGGGTTCACAGAGATAGGGAGGGGTGTCGGGGCTGGAGGGGGTTACAGAGATAGGGAGAGGTGTAGGGACTGTAGGCGTTCACAGAGATAGGGAGGGGTGTCGGGGCTGGAGGGGGTTACAGAGATAGGGAGAGGTGTAGGGCAGGAGGAGGTTACAGAGATAGGGAGGGGTGTCGGACTGGAGGATGTTACAGATATAGGGTGGCATGTAGCGGCTGGAGGAGGTTATAGAGATAGGGAGGGTTGTAGGGACTGGAGCAGGTTACAGAAATGGGGAGGGGTGTAGGGCTGGAGGAGGTTACAGGGATAGGGAGGAGTGTAGGGCCGGAGGAGGTTACAGGGATAGGGAGGAGTGTAGGGACTGGAGGTGATTACAGAGATAGGGAGGGGTGTCGGGGCTGGAGGTGGTTACAGAGATAGGGAGGGGTGTAGGGACTGGAGGACGTTACAGAGATAGGGAGGGGTGTAGGGACTGGAGGACGTTACAGAGATAGGGAGGGGTGTAAGGGCTGCAGGTGGTTACAGAGATCAAGAGGGGTGTAGGGACTGGAGGAGGTTACAGAGATAGGGAGGGGTGTAGGGGCTGGAGGAGGTTACAGAGATAGGGAGGGGTGTAAGGGCTGCAGGTGGTTACAGAGATCAAGAGGGGTGTAGGGACTGGAGGAGGTTACAGAGATAGGGAGGGGTGTAGGGGCTGGAGGAGGTTACAGAGATAGGGAGGGGTTTAGGGGCTGGAGGTGGTTACAGAGATAGGGAGGGGGTGGGGACTGGAGGAGGTTACAGAGATAGGGAGGAGTGTAGGGGCCGGAGGAGGTTACAGAGATATGGAGGGGTGTAGGGGCTGGAGGATGTTACAGAGATAGGGAGTGGTGTAGGGCAGGAGGAGGTTACAGAAATAGTGAGCGGTGTAGGGCAGGAGGAGGTTACAGAGATAGGGAGGGGTGTAGTGACTGCAGGGGTTCACAGAGATAGGGAGGGGTGTAGGGCTGGAGGAGGTGACAGAAATAGGGAGGGGTTGAGGGACTGGAGGGGGTTACAGAGATAGGGAGGGGTGTCGGGCTGGAGGAGGTTACAGAGATAGGGAGGGGTGTAGGGGCTGGAGGAGGTTACAGATAGGGAGGGGTGCAGGGGCTGGAGGAGGTTAGAGATAGGGAGGGGTGTAGGGACTGGAGGGGGTTACAGAGATAGGGAGGGATGTGGGGGCTGGAGGGGTTCACAAAGATCGGGAGGGATGTCGGGGCTGGAGGAGGTTACAGAGATAGGGAGGGGTGTAGGGACTGTAGGGGTTACAGAGATAGGGAGGGGTGTAGGGACTGGAGCAGGTTACAGAGATGGGGAGGGGTGTAGGGCAGGAGGAGGTTACAGAGATAGGGAGGGGTGTAGGGCAGGAGGAGGTTACAGAGATAGGGAGGGGTATAGGGACTGTAGGGGTTCACAGAGATAGGGAGGGGTGTAGGGCTGGAGGAGGTTACAGGGATAGGGAGGGGTGTAGGGGCTGGAGGAGGTTACAGAGATAGGGATGAGTGCAGGGACTGGAGGAGATTACAGAGATAGGGAGGGGTGTAGGGGCTGGAGGTGGTTACAGATATAGGGAGGGATGTGGGGGCTGGAGGGGTTAACAAAGATAGGGAGGGATGTCGGGGCTGGAGGAGGTTACAGTGATAGGGAGGGATGTGGGGGCTGGAGGGGTTCACAAAGATAGGGAGGGATGTCGGGGCTGGAGGAGGTTACAGTGATAGGGAGAGGTGTAAGGGCTGGAGGTGGTTACAGAGATAGGGAGGGGTGTAGGGGCTGGAGGAGGTTACAGAGATAGGGAGGGGTGTAGGGGCTGGAGGAGGTTACAGAGATAGGGAGGGGTGTAGGGGCTGGAGGAGGTTACAGAGATAGGGAGGGGTGTAGGGGCTGGAGGAGGTTACAGAGATAGGGAGGGGTGTAGGGGCTGGAGGAGGTTACAGAGATAGGGAGGGGTGTAGGGGCTGGAGGAGGTTACAGAGATAGGGAGGGGTGTAGGGGCTGGAGGTGGTTACAGAGATAGGGAGGGGTGTAGGGGCTGGAGTTGGTTACAGAGATAGGGAGAGGTGTAAGGGCTGGAGGTGGTTAGAGATAAGGAGATGTGTAGGGCTGGAGGATGTTAGAGATAGGGAGGGGTGTAGGGCAGGAGGAGGTTATAGAGATAGGGAGTGGGTGGGGACTGGAGGGGGTTACAGAGATAGGGAGGGATGTCGGGGCTGGAGGAGGTTACAGAGGTCGGGAGGGGTTGAGGGTCTGGAGGGGGATACAGAGATAGGGAGGGGTTGAGGGACTGGAGGGGGTTACAGAGATAGGGAGGGGTGTATGGAGTGGAGGAGGTTACAGGGTTAGGGAGGTATATAGGGGCTGGAGGTGGTTACAGAGATAGGGAGGTGTATAGGGGCTGGAGGGGGTTACAGAGATGGGGAGGGGTGTAGAGACTCGAGGAGGTTACAGAGATAGGGAGGTGTGTCGGGGCTGGAGGGGGTTACAGAGATAGGGAGGGGTGTAGGGGCTGGAGGAGGTTACAGAGATAGGGAGGGGTGTAGGGGCTGGAGGAGGTTACAGCGATAGGGAGGGGTGTAGGGCAGGAGGAGGTTACAGAGATAGGGAGGGGTGTAGGGGCTGGAGGAGGTTACAGTGATAGGGAGGGGTGTAGGGGCTGGAGGAGGTTACAGAGATAGGGAGGGGTGTAGGGACTGTAGGGGATTACAGCGATAGGGAGGGGTGTAGGGCAGGAGGAGGTTAGAGATAGGGAGGGATGTAGGGGCTGGAGGAGGTTACAGAGATAGGGAGGGGGGGTGGAGGAGGTTACAGAAATTGGGAGGGATGTAGGGATTGGAGGGGGTTACAGAGATAGGGAGGGATGTGGGGCAGGAAAAGGTTACAGAGATAGGGACGGGTGTAGGGACTGTAGGGGGTTACCGAGTTAGGGAGGGGTGTAGGGGCTGGAGGATGTCAGAGATAGGGAGGGGTGTAGGGGCAGGAGGAGGTTACAGAGATAGGGAGGGATGTCGGGGTTGGAGGAGGTTACAGAGATAGGGAGGGGTGTAGGGGCAGGAGGAGGTTACAGAGATAGGGAGGGATGTCGGGGTTGGAGGAGGTTACAGAGATAGAGAGGGGTGTTGGGCTGGAGGAGGTTACAGAGATAGGGAGGGGTGTAGGGGCTGGAGGAGGTTACAGAGATAGGAATGTGTTTAGGGCTGGAGGATGTGACAGATAGGGAGGGGTGCAGGGATTGGAGGGGGTTACAGAGATAGGGAGGCGTGTGGGGCAGGAGGAGGTTTCAGAGATAGGGAGGGGTTGAGGGACTGGAGGGGGTTACAGAGATAGGAGGAGTTGAGGGACTGGAGGGGGTTACAGAGATAGGGAAAGGTGTAGAGACTCGAGGAGGTTACAGAGATGGGGAGGGATGTCGGGGCTGGAGGAGGTTACAGAGATAGGGAGGGGTGTAGGGACTGGAGGAGGTTACAGAGATAGGGAGGGGTGTAGGGACTGGAGGAGGTTACAGAGATAGGGAGGTGTGTCGCGGCTGGAGGGGGCTACAGAGGTAGGGAGGGATGTCGGGGCTGGAGGCGGTTACAGAGATAGGGAGGGGTGTCGGGGCTGGAGGATGTTACAGAGATAGGGAGGTGTGTCGCGGCTGGAGGGGGTTACAGAGATAGGGAGGGGTGTAGGGACTGTCGGGGTTCACAGAGATAGGGAGAGGTGTAGGGCAGGAGGAGGTTACAGAGATAGGGAGTGATGTCGGACTGGAGGATGTTACAGATATAGGGTGGCAGGTAGCGGCTGGAGGAGGTTATAGAGATAGGGAGGGGTGTAGGGACTGGAGGAGGTTACAGAGATGGGGAGGGGTGTAGGGCTGGAGGAGGTTACAGGGATAGGGAGGAGTGTAGGGCCGGAGGAGGTTACAGGGATAGGGAGGAGTGTAGGGACTGGAGGAGATTACAGAGATAGGGAGGGGTGTCGGGGCTGGAGGGGGTTACAGAGATAAGGAGGGGTGTCGGGACTGGAGGAGGTTACAGAGATAGCGAGGGGTGTAAGGGCTGGAGGTGGTTACAGAGATAAGGAGGTGTGTAGGGCAGGAGGAGGTTACAGAGATAGGGAGGGGGTGGGGACTGTAGGGGGTTACAGAGATAGTGAGGGGTGTAGGGACTGGAGGAGGTTACAGAGATAGGAAGGGGTGTAGGGCAGGAGGAGGTTAGAGATAGGGAGGGGTGTCGGGGCTGGAGGAGGTTACAGAGATAGGGAGCGGGGGTGGAGGAGGTTACAGAAATTGGGAGGGATGTAGGGACTGGAGGGGGTCACAAAGATAGGGAGGGGTGTAGGGACTGGAGGAGGTTACAGAGATAGGGAGGGGTGTAGGGCAGGAGGAGGTTACAGAGATAGGGAGGGATGTAGGGGCTGGAGGGGGTTACAGAGATAGGGAGGGGTGTAGGGGCTGGAGGAGGTTACAGAGATAGGAAGGGGTGTAGGGCAGGAGGAGGTTAGAGATAGGGAGGGATGCCGGGGCTGGAGGAGGTTACAGAGATAGGGAGCGGTGTAGGGACTGCAGGAGGTTACACAGATAGGGAGGGGTGTAGTGACTGCTGGGGTTCAGAGATAGGGAGATGTGTAGGGGCTGGAGGAGGTTACAGAGATAGGGAGGGGTGTAGGGACTGGAGGGGGTACAAAGATAGGGTGGCATGTAGCGGCTGGAGGGGGTTACAGAGATAGGGAGGGGTGTGGGGCAGGAGGAGGTTACAGAGATAGGGAGGGGTGTAGGGACTGCAGGGGGTTACCGAGTTAGGGAGGGGTGTAGGGACTGGAGGGGGTTACAGAGATAGAGAGGGGTTGAGGGACTGGAGGGGGTTACAGAGATAGGGAGAGGTTGAGGAACTGGAGCGGGTTACAGAGATAGGGAGGAGTTGAGGGACTGGAGGGGGTTACAGAGATAGGGAGGTGTTGAGGGACTGGAGGGGGTTACAGAGATCGGGAGGGGTGTGGGGCTGGAGGAGGTTACAGAAATAGGGAGGTGTGTAGGGGCTGGAGGGGGTTGCAGAGATAGAGAGGGGTGTCGGGGCTGGAGGACGTTAGAGATAGGGAGGTGTGCAGCGGTGGAGGAGGTTACGGAGATAGGAAGGAGTGTCGGGCAGGAGGAGGTTACAGAGATAGGGAGGGGTGTAGGGCTGGAGGAGGTTACAGAGATAGGGCGGGGTGTAGGGGCTGGAGGAGGTTACAGTGATAGGGAGGGGTGTAGGGGATGGAGGAGGTTAGAGATAGGGAGGGGTGTAGGGACTGTAGGGGGTTACAGAGATAGGGAGGGATGTAGGGGCTGGAGGAGGTTACAGAGATAGGGAGGGATGTAGGGGATGGAGGAGGTTAGAGATAGGGAGGGGTGTAGGGACTGTAGGGGGTTACAGAGATAGGGAGGGATGTAGGGGCTGGAGGAGGTTACAGAGATAGGGAGGGATGTTGGGGCTGGAGGTGGTTACAGAGATAGGGAGGGGTGTAGGGGCTGGAGGGGGTTACAGAGATAGGGAGGGATGTTGGGGCTGGAGGTGGTTACAGAGATAGGGAGGGGTGTAGAGACTCGAGGAGGTTACAGAGATAGGGAGGTGTGTCGGGGCTGGAGGGGGTTACAGAGATAGGGAGGGGTGTAGGGGCTGGAGGAGGTTACAGAGATAGGGAGGGGTGTAGGGGCTTGAGGGGGTTACAGATAGGGAGGGGTGTAGGGGCTTGAGGAGGTTACAGAGATAGGGAGGGATGTTGGGGCTGGAGGTGGTTACAGAGATAGGGAGGGGTGTAGGAGCTTGAGGGGGTTACAGAGATAGGGAGGGGTGTAGAGACTCGAGGAGGTTACAGAGATAGGGAGGAGTGTAGGGCTGGAGGAGGGTACAGGGATAGGAAGGAGTGTAGGGACTGGAGGAGGTTACAGAGATAGGGAAGGGTGTAGGGACTGGAGGAGGTTACAGAGATACGGAGGAGTGTAGGGGCTGGAGGAGGATACAGAGATAGGGAGGGGTGTAGGGGCTGGAGGAGGTTACAGAGATACGGAGGAGTGTAGGGGCTGGAGGAGGATACAGAGATAGGGAGGGGGTGGTGACTGTAGGGGGTTACAGAGATCGGGAGGGGTTGAGGGACTGGAGAGAGTTACAGAGATAGGGAGGGGTCTAGTGACTGCAGGGGTTCACAGAGATAGGGAGAGGTGTAGGGCAGGAGGCGGTTGCAGAGCTGGGGAGGGGTGTAGGGCAGGAGGAGGTTACAGAGATAGGGAGGGTTGTAGGGACTGGAGGAGGTTACAAAGCTAGGGAGGGGTGTAGAGCAGGAGGAGGTTACAGAGATCGAGAGGGGTGTAGGGGTTGGAGGAGTTTACTGAGATAGGGAGGGGTGTTGGGCAGGAGGAGGTTACAGAGATAGGGAGGGATGTCGGGGCTGGAGGAGGTTACAGAGATAGGGAGGGGTGTAGGGACTGTAGGGGTTACAGAGATAGGGAGGGGTGTAGGGACTGTAGGGGTTACAGAGATCGGGAGGGGTGTAGGGCAGGAGGAGGTTCCAGAGATAGGGAGGGGTGTGGAGGCTGGAGGAGGTTACAGAGATAGGGAGGAGTGTAGGAGCCGGAGGAGGTTACAGAGATAGGGAGGGGTGTAGGAGCCGGAGGAGGTTACAGAGATAGGGAGGGGTGTAGGAGCCGGAGGAGGTTACAGAGATAGGGAGATGTGTAGGGCTGGAGGATTTACAAAGATAGGGAGTGGTGTAGTGCTGGAGGAGGTTACAGAAATAGGGAGGAGTGTTTGGGCTGGAGGAGGTTACAGAGATAGGGAGGGATGTAGGGGTTGGAGGAGGTTACAGAGATAGGGACAGGTGTAGGGGCTGGAGGAGGTTACTGAGATGGGGAGGGGTTTAGGGCTTGAGGCGATGACAGAGATTGGGAGGGGTGTAGGGCAGGAGGAGGTGACAGAAATAGGGAGGGGTGTAGGGACTGTAGGGGGTTACAGAGATAGGGAGGGGTGTTGGGCTGGAGGGGGTTACAGAGATAGGGAAAGGTGTAGAGACTCGAGTAGTTTACAGAGATAGGGAGGGGTTTAGGTGCTTGAGGGGGTTACAGAGATAGGGAGGGGTTTAGGGATGGAGGAGGTTACAGAGATAGGGAGGTGTGTAGGGACTGGAGGGGGTTACAGAGATAGGGAGGGATGTGGAGGCTGGAGGAGTTTACAGAGATAGGAAGAGGTGTAGGGGCTGGAGGAGTTTACAGAGATAGGAAGAGGTGTAGGGGCTGGAGGAGGTTACAATGATAGGGAGGGGTGTAGGGGCTGGAGGGGGTTACAGAGATAGGGAGGGGTGTAGGGGCTGGAGGAGGTTACAGAGATAGGGAGGGGTGTAGGGGCTGGAGGGGGTTAGAGAGATAGGGAGGGGTGTCGGGGCTGGAGGGGGTTACAGAGATAGGGAGGGGTGTAGGGGCTGGAGGGGGTTACAGAGATAGGGAGGGGTTGATGGACTGGAGGGGGTTACAGAGATAAGGAGGGGTGTCGGGCTGGAGGAGGTTACAGAGATAGGGAGGGGTGTAGGGGCTGGAGGAGGTTACAGAGATAGGGAGGGGTGTAGGGGCTGGAGGAGGTTACAGAGATAGGGAGGGGTTGAGGGACTGGAGGGGGTTACAGAGATAAGGAGGGGTGTCGGGCTGGAGGAGGTTACAGAGATAGGGAGGGGTGTAGGGACTGCAGGAGGTTACAGAAATATGGAGGGGTGTGGGGGCTGGAGGATGTTACAGAGATAGGGAGGGTGTAGGGCCGGAGGAGGTTACAGGGATAGGGAGGAGTGTAGGGCCGGAGGAGGTTACAGAGATAGGGAGGGGTGTAGGGGCTGGAGGAGGTTACAGAGATAGGGAGGGGTGTAGGGACTGGAGGAGATTACAGAGATAGGGAGGGATGTAGGGGCTGGAGGAGGTTACAGAGATAGGGAGGGGTATAGGGGCTGGAGGAGGTTACAGAGATAGGGAGCGGTGTAGGGGCTGGAGGAGGTTACAGAGATAGGGAGGGGTGTAGGGACTGTAGGGGTTACAGAGATAGGGAGGGCTGTAGGGCAGGAGGAGGTTACAGAGATAGGGAGGGGTGTAGGGACTGTAGGGGTTCACAGAGATAGGGAGGGGTGTCGGGGCTGGAGGGGGTTACAGAGATAGGGAGAGGTGTAGGGCAGGAGGAGGTTACAGAGATAGGGAGGGATGTCGGATGGAGACTGTTACAGATATAGGGTGGCATGTAGCGGCTGGAGGAGGTTATAGAGATAGGGAGGGTTGTAGGGACTGGAGCAGGTTACAGAAATGGGGAGGGGTGTAGGGCTGGAGGAGGTTACAGGGATAGGGAGGAGTGTAGGGCCGGAGGAGGTTACAGGGATAGGGAGGAGTGTAGGGACTGGAGGTGATTACAGAGATAGGGAGGGGTGTCGGGGCTGGAGGTGGTTACAGAGATAGGGAGGGGTGTAGGGACTGGAGGACGTTACAGAGATAGGGAGGGGTGTAGGGACTGGAGGACGTTACAGAGATAGGGAGGGGTGTAAGGGCTGCAGGTGGTTACAGAGATCAAGAGGGGTGTAGGGGCCGGAGGAGGTTACAGAGATAGGGAGGGGTGTAGGGGCTGGAGGATGTTACAGAGATAGGGAGGGGTGTAGGGACTGGAGGACGTTACAGAGATAGGGAGGGGTGTAGGGACTGGAGGACGTTACAGAGATAGGGAGGGGGTGGGGACTGGAGGAGGTTACAGAGATAGGGAGGAGTGTAGGGGCCGGAGGAGGTTACAGAGATAGGGAGGGGTGTAGGGGCTGGAGAAGGTTACAGAGATAGTGAGCGGTGTAGGGCAGGAGGAGGTTACAGAGATAGGGAGGGGTGTAGTGACTGCAGGGGTTCACAGAGATAGGGAGGGGTGTAGGGCTGGAGGAGGTGACAGAAATAGGGAGGGGTTGAGGGACTGGAGGGGGTTACAGAGATAGGGAGGGGTGTCGGGCTGGAGGAGGTTACAGAGATAGGGAGGGGTGTAGGGGCTGGAGGAGGTTACAGATAGGGAGGGGTGCAGGGGCTGGAGGAGGTTAGAGATAGGGAGGGGTGTAGGGACTGGAGGGTGTTACAGAGATAGGGAGGGGTGTAGGGCAGGAGGAGGTTACAGAGATAGGGAGGGGTATAGGGACTGTAGGGGTTCACAGAGATAGGGAGGGGTGTAGGGCTGGAGGAGGTTACAGGGATAGGGAGGGGTGTAGGGGCTGGAGGAGGTTACAGAGATAGGGAGGGATGTGGGGGCTGGAGGGGTTCACAAAAATAGGGAGGGATGTCGGGGCTGGAGGAGGTTACAGTGATAGGGAGAGGTGCAAGGGCTGGAGGTGGTTACAGAGATAGGGAGGGGTGTAGAGGCTGGAGGAGGTTACAGAGATAGGGAGGGGTGTAGGGGCTGGAGGAGGTTACAGAGATAGGGAGGGGTGTAGGGGCTGGAGGAGGTTACAGAGATAGGGAGGGGTGTAGGGGCTGGAGGAGGTTACAGAGATAGGGAGGGGTGTAGGGGCTGGAGGAGGTTACAGAGATAGGGAGGGGTGTAGGGGCTGGAGGAGGTTACAGAGATAGGGAGGGGTGTAGGGGCTGGAGGTGGTTACAGAGATAGGGAGGGGTGTAGGGGCTGGAGGTGGTTACAGAGATAGGGAGGGGTGTAGGGGCTGGAGGAGGTTACAGAGATAGGGAGGGGTGTAGGGGCTGGAGGAGGTTACAGAGATAGGGAGGGGTGTAGGGGCTGGAGGAGGTTACAGAGATAGGGAGGGGTGTAGGGGCTGGAGGTGGTTACAGAGATAGGGAGGGGTGTAGGGGCTGGAGGTGGTTACAGAGATAGGGAGGGGTGTAGGGGCTGGAGGAGGTTACAGAGATAGGGAGAGGTGTAAGGGCTGGAGGTGGTTAGAGATAAGGAGATGTGTAGGGCAGGAGGAGGTTATAGAGATAGGGAGTGGGTGGGGACTGGAGGGGGTTACAGAGATAGGGAGGGATTTCGGGGCTGGAGGAGGTTACAGAGGTCGGGAGGGGTTGAGGGTCTGGAGGGGGATACAGAGATAGGGAGGGGTTGAGGGACTGGAGGGGGTTACAGAGATAGGGAGGGGTGTATGGAGTGGAGGAGGTTACAGGGTTAGGGAGGTATATAGGGGCTGGAGGTGGTTACAGAGATAGGGAGGTGTATAGGGGCTGGAGGGGGTTACAGAGATGGGGAGGGGTGTAGAGACTCGAGGAGGTTACAGAGATAGGGAGGTGTGTCGGGGCTGGAGGGGGTTTACAGAGATAGGGAGGGGTGTAGGGGCTGGAGGAGGTTACAGAGATAGGGAGGGGTGTAGGGGCTGGAGGAGGTTACAGCGATAGGGAGGGGTGTAGGGCAGGAGGAGGTTACAGAGATAGGGAGGGGTGTAGGGGCTGGAGGAGGTTACAGTGATAGGGAGGGGTGTAGGGGCTGGAGGAGGTTACAGAGATAGGGAGGGGTGTAGGGACTGTAGGGGATTACAGCGATAGGGAGGGGTGTAGGGCAGGAGGAGGTTAGAGATAGGGAGGGATGTAGGGGCTGGAGGAGGTTACAGAGATAGGGAGGGGGGGTGGAGGAGGTTACAGAAATTGGGAGGGATGTAGGGATTGGAGGGGGTTACAGAGATAGGGAGGGATGTGGGGCAGGAAAAGGTTACAGAGATAGGGACGGGTGTAGGGACTGTAGGGGGTTACCGAGTTAGGGAGGGGTGTAGGGACTGGAGGAGTTTACAGAGATAGGAATTGGTTTAGGGCTGGAGGATGTGACAGAGATAGGGAGGGGTGTAGGGGCTGGAGGAGGTTACAGAGATAGGGAGGGGTGTAGGGGCTGGAGGAAGTTACAGAGATAGGGAGGGTGTAGGGGCTGGAGGAGGTTACAGAGATAGGGAGGGATGTCGGGGCTGGAGGAGGTTACAGAGATAGGGAGGGGTGTAGGGGCAGGAGGAGGTTACAGAGATAGGGAGGGGTGTAGGGGCTGGAGGATGTCACAGAGATAGGGAGGGATGTCGGGGTTGGAGGAGGTTACAGAGATAGGGAGGGGTGTAGGGGCAGGAGGAGGTTACAGAGATAGGGAGGGATGTCGGGGTTGGAGGAGGTTACAGAGATAGAGAGGGGTGTTGGGCTGGAGGAGGTTACAGAGATAGGGAGGGGTGTAGGGGCTGGAGGAGGTTACAGAGATAGGAATGTGTTTAGGGCTGGAGGATGTGACAGATAGGGAGGGGTGCAGGGATTGGAGGGGGTTACAGAGATAGGGAGGCGTGTGGGGCAGGAGGAGGTTACAGAGATAGGGAGGGGTTGAGGGACTGGAGGGGGTTACAGAGATAGGAGGAGTTGAGGGACTGGAGGGGGTTACAGAGATAGGGAAAGGTGTAGAGACTCGAGGAGGTTACAGAGATGGGGAGGGATGTCGGGGCTGGAGGAGGTTACAGAGATAGGGAGGGGTGTAGGGACTGGAGGAGGTTACAGAGATAGGGAGGGGTGTAGGGACTGGAGGAGGTTACAGAGATAGGGAGGTGTGTCGCGGCTGGAGGGGGCTACAGAGGTAGGGAGGGATGTCGGGGCTGGAGGCGGTTACAGAGATAGGGAGGGGTGTCGGGGCTGGAGGATGTTACAGAGATAGGGAGGTGTGTCGCGGCTGGAGGGGGTTACAGAGATAGGGAGGGGTGTAGGGACTGTCGGGGTTCACAGAGATAGGGAGAGGTGTAGGGCAGGAGGAGGTTACAGAGATAGGGAGTGATGTCGGACTGGAGGATGTTACAGATATAGGGTGGCAGGTAGCGGCTGGAGGAGGTTATAGAGATAGGGAGGGGTGTAGGGACTGGAGGAGGTTACAGAGATGGGGAGGGGTGTAGGGCTGGAGGAGGTTACAGGGATAGGGAGGAGTGTAGGGCCGGAGGAGGTTACAGGGATAGGGAGGAGTGTAGGGACTGGAGGAGATTACAGAGATAGGGAGGGGTGTCGGGGCTGGAGGGGGTTACAGAGATAAGGAGGGGTGTCGGGACTGGAGGAGGTTACAGAGATAGCGAGGGGTGTAAGGGCTGGAGGTGGTTACAGAGATAAGGAGGTGTGTAGGGCAGGAGGAGGTTACAGAGATAGGGAGGGGGTGGGGACTGTAGGGGGTTACAGAGATAGTGAGGGGTGTCGGGGCTGGAGGAGGTTACAGAGATAGGGAGCGGGGGTGGAGGAGGTTACAGAAATTGGGAGGGATGTAGGGGCTGGAGGGGGTTACAGAGATAGGGAGGGGTGTAGGGGCTGGAGGAGGTTACAGAGATAGGAAGGGGTGTAGGGCAGGAGGAGGTTAGAGATAGGGAGGGATGCCGGGGCTGGAGGAGGTTACAGAGATAGGGAGTGGTGTAGGGACTGCAGGAGGTTACACAGATAGGGAGGGGTGTAGTGACTGCTGGGGTTCAGAGATAGGGAGATGTGTAGGGGCTGGAGGAGGTTACAGAGATAGGGAGGGGTGTAGGGACTGGAGGGGGTACAAAGATAGGGTGGCATGTAGCGGCTGGAGGGGGTTACAGAGATAGGGAGGGGTGTGGGGCAGGAGGAGGTTACAGAGATAGGGAGGGGTGTAGGGACTGCAGGGGGTTACCGAGTTAGGGAGGGGTGTAGGGACTGGAGGGGGTTACAGAGATAGAGAGGGGTTGAGGGACTGGAGGGGGTTACAGAGATAGGGAGAGGTTGAGGAACTGGAGCGGGTTACAGAGATAGGGAGGAGTTGAGGGACTGGAGGGGGTTACAGAGATAGGGAGGTGTTGAGGGACTGGAGGGGGTTACAGAGATCGGGAGGGGTGTGGGGCTGGAGGAGGTTACAGAAATAGGGAGGTGTGTAGGGGCTGGAGGGGGTTGCAGAGATAGAGAGGGGTGTCGGGGCTGGAGGACGTTACAGAGATAGGGAGGTGTGCAGCGGTGGAGGAGGTTACGGAGATAGGAAGGAGTGTCGGGCAGGAGGAGGTTACAGAGATAGGGAGGGGTGTAGGGCTGGAGGAGGTTACAGAGATAGGGCGGGGTGTAGGGGCTGGAGGAGGTTACAGTGATAGGGAGGGGTGTAGGGGATGGAGGAGGTTAGAGATAGGGAGGGGTGTAGGGACTGTAGGGGGTTACAGAGATAGGGAGGGATGTAGGGGCTGGAGGAGGTTACAGAGATAGGGAGGGATGTAGGGGATGGAGGAGGTTAGAGATAGGGAGGGGTGTAGGGACTGTAGGGGGTTACAGAGATAGGGAGGGATGTAGGGGCTGGAGGAGGTTACAGAGATAGGGAGGGATGTTGGGGCTGGAGGTGGTTACAGAGATAGGGAGGGGTGTTGGAGCTTGAGGGGGTTACAGATAGGGAGGGGTGTAGGGGCTTGAGGAGGTTACAGAGATAGGGAGGGATGTTGGGGCTGGAGGTGGTTACAGAGATAGGGAGGGGTGTAGGAGCTTGAGGGGGTTACAGAGATAGGGAGGGGTGTAGAGACTCGAGGAGGTTACAGAGATAGGGAGGAGTGTAGGGCTGGAGGAGGGTACAGGGATAGGAAGGAGTGTAGGGACTGGAGGAGGTTACAGAGATAGGGAAGGGTGTAGGGACTGGAGGAGGTTACAGAGATAGGGAGGGGTGTAGGGGCTGGAGGTGGTTACAGAGATAGGGAGGGATGTAGGGGCTGGAGGAGGTTACAGAGATACGGAGGAGTGTAGGGGCTGGAGGAGGATACAGAGATAGGGAGGGGTGTAGGGGCTGGAGGAGGTTACAGAGATACGGAGGAGTGTAGGGGCTGGAGGAGGATACAGAGATAGGGAGGGGGTGGTGACTGTAGGGGGTTACAGAGATCGGGAGGGGTTGAGGGACTGGAGAGAGTTACAGAGATAGGGAGGGGTCTAGTGACTGCAGGGGTTCACAGAGATAGGGAGAGGTGTAGGGCAGGAGGCGGTTGCAGAGCTGGGGAGGGGTGTAGGGCAGGAGGAGGTTACAGAGATAGGGAGGGTTGTAGGGACTGGAGGAGGTTACAAAGCTAGGGAGGGGTGTAGAGCAGGAGGAGGTTACAGAGATCGAGAGGGGTGTAGGGGTTGGAGGAGTTTACTGAGATAGGGAGGGGTGTTGGGCAGGAGGAGGTTACAGAGATAGGGAGGGATGTCGGGGCTGGAGGAGGTTACAGAGATAGGGAGGGGTGTAGGGACTGTAGGGGTTACAGAGATAGGGAGGGGTGTAGGGACTGTAGGGGTTACAGAGATCGGGAGGGGTGTAGGGCAGGAGGAGGTTCCAGAGATAGGGAGGGGTGTGGAGGCTGGAGGAGGTTACAGAGATAGGGAGGAGTGTAGGAGCCGGAGGAGGTTACAGAGATAGGGAGGGGTGTAGGAGCCGGAGGAGGTTACAGAGATAGGGAGGGGTGTAGGAGCCGGAGGAGGTTACAGAGATAGGGAGATGTGTAGGGCTGGAGGATTTACAAAGATAGGGAGTGGTGTAGTGCTGGAGGAGGTTACAGAAATAGGGAGGAGTGTTTGGGCTGGAGGAGGTTACAGAGATAGGGAGGGATGTAGGGGTTGGAGGAGGTTACAGAGATAGGGACAGGTGTAGGGGCTGGAGGAGGTTACTGAGATGGGGAGGGGTTTAGGGCTTGAGGCGATGACAGAGATTGGGAGGGGTGTAGGGCAGGAGGAGGTGACAGAAATAGGGAGGGGTGTAGGGACTGTAGGGGGTTACAGAGATAGGGAGGGGTGTAGGGCTGGAGGGGGTTACAGAGATAGGGAAAGGTGTAGAGACTCGAGTAGTTTACAGAGATAGGGAGGGGTTTAGGTGCTTGAGGGGGTTACAGAGATAGGGAGGGGTTTAGGGATGGAGGAGGTTACAGAGATAGGGAGGTGTGTAGGGACTGGAGGGGGTTACAGAGATAGGGAGGGATGTGGAGGCTGGAGGAGTTTACAGAGATAGGAAGAGGTGTAGGGGCTGGAGGAGTTTACAGAGATAGGAAGAGGTGTAGGGGCTGGAGGAGGTTACAATGATAGGGAGGGGTGTAGGGGCTGGAGGGGGTTACAGAGATAGGGAGGGGTGTAGGGGCTGGAGGGGGTTACAGAGATAGGGAGGGGTGTAGGGGCTGGAGGGGGTTACAGAGATAGGGAGGGGTGTAGGGGCTGGAGGAGGTTACAGAGATAGGGAGGGGTGTAGGGGCTGGAGGGGGTTAGAGAGATAGGGAGGGGTGTCGGGGCTGGAGGTGGTTACAGAGATAGGGAGGGGTGTAGGGACTGGAGGAGGTTACAGAGATAGGGAGGGGTGTAGGGACTGGAGGACGTTACAGAGATAGGGAGGGGTGTAAGGGCTGCAGGTGGTTACAGAGATCAAGAGGGGTGTAGGGACTGGAGGTGGTTACAGAGATAGGGAGGGGTTTAGGGGCTGGAGGTGGTTACAGAGATAGGGAGGGGCTGGGGACTGGAGGAGGTTACAGAGATAGGGAGGAGTGTAGGGGCCGGAGGAGGTTACAGAGATAGGGAGGGGTGTAGGGGCTGGAGGATGTTACAGAGATAGGGAGTGGTGTAGGGGCTGGAGGAGGTTACAGAGATAGGGAGGGGTGTAGGGCAGGAGGAGGTTACAGAAATAGTGAGCGGTGTAGGGCAGGAGGAGGTTAGAGATAGGGAGGGGTGTAGTGACTGCAGGGGTTCACAGAGATAGGGAGGGGTGTAGGGCTGGAGGAGGTGACAGAAATAGGGAGGGGTTGAGGGACTGGAGGGGGTTACAGAGATAGGGAGGGGTTTAGGGATGGAGGAGGTTACAGAGATAGGGAGGTGTGTAGGGACTGGAGGAGGTTACAGAGATAGGGAGGGGTGTAGGGGCTGGAGGATGTTACAGAGATAGGGAGTGGTGTAGGGGCTGGAGGAGGTTACAGAGATAGGGAGTGGTGTAGGGGCTGGAGGATGTTACAGAGATAGGGAGGGGTGTAGGGCAGGAGGAGGTTACAGAAATAGTGAGCGGTGTAGGGCAGGAGGAGGTTAGAGATAGGGAGGGGTGTAGTGACTGCAGGGGTTCACAGAGATAGGGAGGGGTGTAGGGCTGGAGGAGGTGACAGAAATAGGGAGGGGTTGAGGGACTGGAGGGGGTTACAGAGATAGGGAGGGGTGTCGGGCTGGAGGAGGTTACAGAGATAGGGAGGGGTGTAGGGGCTGGAGGAGGTTACAGATAGGGAGGGGTGCAGGGGCTGGAGGAGGTTAGAGATAGGGAGGGGTGTAGGGACTGGAGGGGGTTACAGAGATAGGGAGGGATGTGGGGGCTGGAGGGGTTCACAAAGATCGGGAGGGATGTCGGGGCTGGAGGAGGTTACAGAGATAGGGAGGGGTGTAGGGACTGTAGGGGTTACAGAGATAGGGAGGGGTGTAGGGACTGGAGCAGGTTACAGAGATGGGGAGGGGTGTAGGGCAGGAGGAGGTTACAGAGATAGGGAGGGGTATAGGGACTGTAGGGGTTCACAGAGATAGGGAGGGGTGTAGGGCTGGAGGAGGTTACAGGGATAGGGAGGAGTGTAGGGCTGGAGGAGGTTACAGAGATAGGGATGAGTGCAGGGACTGGAGGAGATTACAGAGATAGGGAGGGGTGTAGGGGCTGGAGGTGGTTACAGATATAGGGAGGGATGTGGGGGCTGGAGGGGTTCACAAAGATAGGGAGGGATGTCGGGGCTGGAGGAGGTTACAGTGATAGGGAGGGATGTGGGGGCTGGAGGGGTTCACAAAGATAGGGAGGGATGTCGGGGCTGGAGGAGGTTACAGTGATAGGGAGAGGTGTAAGGGCTGGAGGTGGTTACAGAGATAGGGAGGGGTGTAGGGGCTGGAGGAGGTTACAGAGATAGGGAGGGGTGTAGGGGCTGGAGGAGGTTACAGAGATAGGGAGGGGTGTAGGGGCTGGAGTTGGTTACAGAGATAGGGAGAGGTGTAAGGGCTGGAGGTGGTTAGAGATAAGGAGATGTGTAGGGCTGGAGGATGTTAGAGATAGGGAGGGGTGTAGGGCAGGAGGAGGTTATAGAGATAGGGAGTGGGTGGGGACTGGAGGGGGTTACAGAGATAGGGAGGGATGTCGGGGCTGGAGGAGGTTACAGAGGTCGGGAGGGGTTGAGGGTCTGGAGGGGGATACAGAGATAGGGAGGGGTTGAGGGACTGGAGGGGGTTACAGAGATAGGGAGGGGTGTATGGAGTGGAGGAGGTTACAGGGTTAGGGAGGTATATAGGGGCTGGAGGTGGTTACAGAGATAGGGAGGTGTATAGGGGCTGGAGGGGGTTACAGAGATGGGGAGGGGTGTAGAGACTCGAGGAGGTTACAGAGATAGGGAGGTGTGTCGGGGCTGGAGGGGGTTACAGAGATAGGGAGGGGTGTAGGGGCTGGAGGAGGTTACAGAGATAGGGAGGGGTGTAGGGGCTGGAGGAGGTTACAGCGATAGGGAGGGGTGTAGGGCAGGAGGAGGTTACAGAGATAGGGAGGGGTGTAGGGGCTGGAGGAGGTTACAGTGATAGGGAGGGGTGTAGGGGCTGGAGGAGGTTACAGAGATAGGGAGGGGTGTAGGGACTGTAGGGGATTACAGCGATAGGGAGGGGTGTAGGGCAGGAGGAGGTTAGAGATAGGGAGGGATGTAGGGGCTGGAGGAGGTTACAGAGATAGGGAGGGGGGGTGGAGGAGGTTACAGAAATTGGGAGGGATGTAGGGATTGGAGGGGGTTACAGAGATAGGGAGGGATGTGGGGCAGGAAAAGGTTACAGAGATAGGGACGGGTGTAGGGACTGTAGGGGGTTACCGAGTTAGGGAGGGGTGTAGGGACTGGAGGAGTTTACAGAGATAGGAATTGGTTTAGGGCTGGAGGATGTGACAGAGATAGGGAGGGGTGTAGGGGCTGGAGGAGGTTACAGAGATAGGGAGGGGTGTAGGGGCTGGAGGAAGTTACAGAGATAGGGAGGGTGTAGGGGCTGGAGGAGGTTACAGAGATAGGGAGGGATGTCGGGGCTGGAGGAGGTTACAGAGATAGGGAGGGGTGTAGGGGCAGGAGGAGGTTACAGAGATAGGGAGGGGTGTAGGGGCTGGAGGATGTCACAGAGATAGGGAGGGGTGTTGGGGCAGGAGGAGGTTACAGAGATAGGGAGGGATGTCGGGGTTGGAGGAGGTTACAGAGATAGGGAGGGGTGTAGGGGCAGGAGGAGGTTACAGAGATAGGGAGGGATGTCGGGGTTGGAGGAGGTTACAGAGATAGGGAGGGGTGTTGGGGCAGGAGGAGGTTACAGAGATAGGGAGGGATGTCGGGGTTGGAGGAGGTTACAGAGATAGGGAGGGGTGTAGGGGCAGGAGGAGGTTACAGAGATAGAGAGGGGTGTTGGGCTGGAGGAGGTTACAGAGATAGGGAGGGGTGTAGGGGCTGGAGGAGGTTACAGAGATAGGAATGTGTTTAGGGCTGGAGGATGTGACAGATAGGGAGGGGTGCAGGGATTGGAGGGGGTTACAGAGATAGGGAGGCGTGTGGGGCAGGAGGAGGTTACAGAGATAGGGAGGAGTTGAGGGACTGGAGGGGGTTACAGAGATAGGGAAAGGTGTAGAGACTCGAGGAGGTTACAGAGATGGGGAGGGATGTCGGGGCTGGAGGAGGTTACAGAGATAGGGAGGGGTGTAGGGACTGGAGGAGGTTACAGAGATAGGGAGGGGTGTAGGGACTGGAGGAGGTTACAGAGATAGGGAGGTGTGTCGCGGCTGGAGGGGGCTACAGAGGTAGGGAGGGATGTCGGGGCTGGAGGCGGTTACAGAGATAGGGAGGGGTGTCGGGGCTGGAGGATGTTACAGAGATAGGGAGGTGTGTCGCGGCTGGAGGGGGTTACAGAGATAGGGAGGGGTGTAGGGACTGTCGGGGTTCACAGAGATAGGGAGAGGTGTAGGGCAGGAGGAGGTTACAGAGATAGGGAGTGATGTCGGACTGGAGGATGTTACAGATATAGGGTGGCAGGTAGCGGCTGGAGGAGGTTATAGAGATAGGGAGGGGTGTAGGGACTGGAGGAGGTTACAGAGATGGGGAGGGGTGTAGGGCTGGAGGAGGTTACAGGGATAGGGAGGAGTGTAGGGCCGGAGGAGGTTACAGGGATAGGGAGGAGTGTAGGGACTGGAGGAGATTACAGAGATAGGGAGGGGTGTCGGGGCTGGAGGGGGTTACAGAGATAAGGAGGGGTGTCGGGACTGGAGGAGGTTACAGAGATAGCGAGGGGTGTAAGGGCTGGAGGTGGTTACAGAGATAAGGAGGTGTGTAGGGCAGGAGGAGGTTACAGAGATAGGGAGGGGGTGGGGACTGTAGGGGGTTACAGAGATAGTGAGGGGTGTAGGGACTGGAGGAGGTTACAGAGATAGGAAGGGGTGTAGGGCAGGAGGAGGTTAGAGATAGGGAGGGGTGTCGGGGCTGGAGGAGGTTACAGAGATAGGGAGCGGGGGTGGAGGAGGTTACAGAAATTGGGAGGGATGTAGGGACTGGAGGGGGTCACAAAGATAGGGAGGAGTGTAGGGACTGGAGGAGGTTACAGAGATAGGGAGGGGTGTAGGGCAGGAGGAGGTTACAGAGATAGGGAGGGATGTAGGGGCTGGAGGGGGTTACAGAGATAGGGAGGGGTGTAGGGGCTGGAGGAGGTTACAGAGATAGGAAGGGGTGTAGGGCAGGAGGAGGTTACAGAGATAGGGAGGGATGCCGGGGCTGGAGGAGGTTACAGAGATAGGGAGCGGTGTAGGGACTGCAGGAGGTTACACAGATAGGGAGGGGTGTAGTGACTGCTGGGGTTCAGAGATAGGGAGATGTGTAGGGGCTGGAGGAGGTTACAGAGATAGGGAGGGGTGTAGGGACTGGAGGGGGTACAAAGATAGGGTGGCATGTAGCGGCTGGAGGGGGTTACAGAGATAGGGAGGGGTGTGGGGCAGGAGGAGGTTACAGAGATAGGGAGGGGTGTAGGGACTGGAGGGGGTTACAGAGATAGAGAGGGGTTGAGGGACTGGAGGGTGTTACAGAGATAGGGAGAGGTTGAGGAACTGGAGCGGGTTACAGAGATAGGGAGGAGTTGAGGGACTGGAGGGGGTTACAGAGATAGGGAGGTGTTGAGGGACTGGAGGGGGTTACAGAGATCGGGAGGGGTGTGGGGCTGGAGGAGGTTACAGAAATAGGGAGGTGTGTAGGGGCTGGAGGGGGTTGCAGAGATAGAGAGGGGTGTCGGGGCTGGAGGACGTTACAGAGATAGGGAGGTGTGCAGCGGTGGAGGAGGTTACGGAGATAGGAAGGAGTGTAGGGCAGGAGGAGGTTACAGAGATAGGGAGGGGTGTAGGGCTGGAGGAGGTTACAGAGATAGGGCGGGGTGTAGGGGCTGGAGGAGGTTACAGTGATAGGGAGGGGTGTAGGGGATGGAGGAGGTTAGAGATAGGGAGGGGTGTAGGGACTGTAGGGGGTTACAGAGATAGGGAGGGATGTAGGGGCTGGAGGAGGTTACAGAGATAGGGAGGGATGTAGGGGATGGAGGAGGTTAGAGATAGGGAGGGGTGTAGGGACTGTAGGGGGTTACAGAGATAGGGAGGGATGTAGGGGCTGGAGGAGGTTACAGAGATAGGGAGGGATGTTGGGGCTGGAGGTGGTTACAGAGATAGGGAGGGGTGTTGGAGCTTGAGGGGGTTACAGATAGGGAGGGGTGTAGGGGCTTGAGGAGGTTACAGAGATAGGGAGGGATGTTGGGGCTGGAGGTGGTTACAGAGATAGGGAGGGGTGTAGGAGCTTGAGGGGGTTACAGAGATAGGGAGGGATGTTGGGGCTGGAGGTGGTTACAGAGATAGGGAGGGGTGTAGGAGCTTGAGGGGGTTACAGAGATAGGGAGGGGTGTAGAGACTCGAGGAGGTTACAGAGATAGGGAGGAGTGTAGGGCTGGAGGAGGGTACAGGGATAGGAAGGAGTGTAGGGACTGGAGGAGGTTACAGAGATAGGGAAGGGTGTAGGGACTGGAGGAGGTTACAGAGATAGGGAGGGGTGTAGGGGCTGGAGGTGGTTACAGAGATAGGGAGAGGTGTAGGGGCTGGAGGAGGATACAGAGATAGGGAGGGGTGTAGGGGCTGGAGGAGGTTACAGAGATACGGAGGAGTGTAGGGGCTGGAGGAGGATACAGAGATAGGGAGGGGTGTAGGGGCTGGAGGAGGTTACAGAGATACGGAGGAGTGTAGGGGCTGGAGGAGGATACAGAGATAGGGAGGGGGTGGTGACTGTAGGGGGTTACAGAGATCGGGAGGGGTTGAGGGACTGGAGAGAGTTAGAGATAGGGAGGGGTCTAGTGACTGCAGGGGTTCACAGAGATAGGGAGAGGTGTAGGGCAGGAGGCGGTTGCAGAGCTGGGGAGGGGTGTAGGGCAGGAGGAGGTTACAGAGATAGGGAGGGTTGTAGGGACTGGAGGAGGTTACAAACCTAGGGAGGGGTGTAGAGCAGGAGGAGGTTACAGAGATCGAGAGGGGTGTAGGGGTAGGAGGAGTTTACTGAGATAGGGAGGGGTGTTGGGCAGGAGGAGGTTACAGAGATAGGGAGGGATGTAGGGGCTGGAGGAGGTTACAGAGATAGGGAGGGGTGTGGAGGCTGGAGGAGGTTACAGAGATAGGGAGGAGTGTAGGAGCCGGAGGAGGTTACAGAGATAGGGAGATGTGTAGGGCTGGAGGATTTACAAAGATAGGGAGTGGTGTAGTGCTGGAGGAGGTTACAGAAATAGGGAGGAGTGTTTGGGCTGGAGGAGGTTACAGAGATAGGGAGGGGTTTAGGGCTTGAGGCGATGACAGAGATTGGGAGGGGTGTAGGGCAGGAGGAGGTGACAGAAATAGGGAGGGGTGTTGGGCTGGAGGGGGTTACAGAGATAGGGAAAGGTGTAGAGACTCGAGTAGTTTACAGAGATAGGGAGGGGTTTAGGGATGGAGGAGGTTACAGAGATAGGGAGGGGTTTAGGTGCTTGAGGGGGTTACAGAGATAGGGAGGGGTGTAGGGGCTGGAGGGGGTTACAGAGATAGGGAGGGGTGGTTTAGGGAGGGGGGGTCACTGACCCTGGGTTAGGGAGGGGGGGTCACTGACCCTGGGTTAGGGAGGGGCGGTCACTGACCCTGTGACCCTGGGTTAGGGGTATATGAGATGGTGTGTAATCTCTCTCCCTGATCCCTGCCCTGGGACCATTCACATGTAAATGTCCCCAGACAGCACACACCTCAGGAACTGTGTGACTCACCCTGGCCCTGACCATTGAGATGTTAATCAGCACAAGGCTCACTCACTCACTCACCCACCTTTACAGCTCAGGGACCGCCATTTTACACTAACATTGTAACAATCACTTTTTTGCTTTCTCCAGATCTCGCAACATGGCTCCACTCCCAGAGAATCCACGCTCCGGAAAACCAGGTGAAATAATCTCCCTCCGGGAATTCCCCTTAGTGAGCTGAGGTCTGGTATCTCAGTGTATCTGTGGGGGGAAGCTGTGTGTCTGTGTGTGTCTCCCCCTCCCCCTCTCGCTCTTTCTCTCTCTTTCTCTCTCTCTTCCTCTCTCTCTCCCTCTGTCTCTGCTTCTCTCTCTCTCTCTCCCTCCCTCTCTGTTTCCCTTTCACTCTCTCTCTCTCTCTCTCTCTATTATTCTCTCTGTCTCTCTCTCTCTCTCCGTCTCTCTCTGTCTCGCTCTCTCTCTTACACTGTATATCTCCCTCTTTCTCCCTCCCTCTCTCTGTTCCTCCCTCTCTCTCTCAATCTCTGTCTCGCTTTCACACTCTCTCTCTGTCTCGCTCACTCTCTCCCACTATCTCTCTCTGTCTCTCTCTCTCTACTCTCTCGCTCTCTCTCTGTCTCTCAATCTCTGTCTCTCTCTCGCACTCTCATGTTCTGTCTCTCTCTGTGTGTCTCTCTCTCTCTGGCTTTCTGTCTCCCTCAGTCTCTCGGACTCTGTAACAAGAGACGTGGTAAAAAATGGTCGCCACGCATTTCATGTAAAATGGCTGCTCAATCTCACACAAACTAATCCCACTGCCCCGCTCTCTCCCCATAGTCCTGTATCAATCCCCAAACTAATCCCACTGCCCCGCTCTCTCCCCATAGCCCTGTATCAATCCCCAAACTAATCCCACTGCCCCGCTCTCTCCCCATAGTCCTGTATCAATCCTAAACTAATCCCACTGCCCCGCTCTCTCCCCATAGTCCTGTATCAATCTCCAAACTAATCCCACTGCCCCGCTCTCTCCCCATAGTCCTGTATCAATCTCCAAACTAATCCCACTGCCCCGCTCTCTCCCCATAGTCCTGTATCAATCTCCAAACTAATCCCACTGCCCCGCTCTCCCCATAGTTCTGTATCAATCTCCAAACTAATCCCACTGCCCCGCTCTCTCCCCATAGTCCTGTATCAATCCTAAACTAATCCCACTGCCCCGCTCTCTCCCCATAGTCCTGTATCAATCCCCAAACTAATCCCACTGCCCCGCTCTCTCCCCATAGTCCTGTATCAATCCTAAACTAATCCCACTGCCCCGCTCTCTCCCCATAGTCCTGTATCAATCCTAAACTAATCCCACTGCCCCGCTCTCTCCCCATAGTCCTGTATCAATCCCCAAACTAATCCCACTGCCCCGCTCTCTCCCCATAGTCCTGTATCAATCCTAAACTAATCCCACTGCCCCGCTCTCTCCCCATAGTCCTGTATCAATCCCCAAACTAATCCCACTGCCCCGCTCTCTCCCCATAGTCCTGTATCAATCCTAAACTAATCCCACTGCCCCGCTCTCTCCCCATAGTCCTGTATCAATCCCCAAACTAATCCCACTGCCCCGCTCTCTCCCCATAGTCCTGTATCAATCCCCAAACTAATCCCACTGCCCCGCTCTCTCCCCATAGTCCTGTATCAATCCCCAAACTAATCCCACTGCCCCGCTCTCTCCCCATAGTCCTGTGTCAATCCCCAAACTAACCCCACTGCCCCGCTCTCTCCCCATAGTCCTGTATCAATCCCCAAACTAATCCCACTGCCCCACTCTCTCCCCATAGTCCTGTATCAATCCTAAACTAATCCCACTGCCCCGCTCTCTCCCCATAGCCCTGTATCAATCCCCAAACTAATCCCACTGCCCCGATCTCTCCTCATAGTCCTGTATCAATCCCCAAACTAATCCCACTGCCCCGCTCTCTCCCCATAGCCCTGTATCAATCCCCAAACTAATCCCACTGCCCCGCTCTCTCCCCATAGTCCTGTATCAATCTCCAAACTAATCCCACTGCCCCGCTCTCTCCCCATAGTCCTGTATCAATCCCCAAACTAATCCCACTGCCCCGCTCTCTCCCCATAGTCCTGTATCAATCTCCAAACTAATCCCACTGTCCCGCTCTCTCCCCATAGTCCTGTATCAATCTCCAAACTAATCCCACTGTCCCGCTCTCTCCCCATAGCCCTGTATCAATCCCCAAACTAATCGCACTGCCCCGCTCTCTCCCCATAGTCCTGTATCAATCCCAAACTGACCCCACTGCCCCGCTCTCTCCTCATAGCACTGTATCAAACCCAGAATCTATACAGAGAGAGAGACACACACACACTCACTCTGTCTCTCTCTCTCTGTTTCTTTCTGTCTCTCTCTCTCCATTACTGTCAATCTCTACCTTTCTCTCTCTATATCTCTCACTCTCTGTCTCGCTCTCTGTCTATCTCTCTCTCTCTTTCAGTCTCTCTCTCTCTCTCTCTCTTTCTCTCTCTCTCTTTCTGCCTGTTTCTCTGTATCTCTCTCTCTCACTCTCCCTCTGTGTTTCTCTCACTCCCTGTGACTATCTCTCTCTCTCTCTTTGTCGATCTGTTTCTTTTTTTTCTCTCTCTATCTCTCTGCCTCTATATCTGTCTTTCCCTCTGTCTCTCTCTCTCTGTCTCACTCGCTTTGTCTCTCACTCTCTCTCTGTCTGTCTCTGCCTCACTCTCTTACCCTCTGTCTCTCTCTCTCTCTCTCTCCCTTTCTCTGAGTCTCTCTCTCTATCTCTCTCTACCTGTCTGTTGATCTCTCTCTCTCTCGCTCTGTATTTTTTGTGTGTCTCTCTCTGACCCTCTCTCTCTCTCTCTCTCCAACTCGCTCTGTATCTCTCTCCCTCTTCCTCTCTCTCTCTCTGTCACTCTCTCTCTCTCTCTTTGTTTCTCTGTGTCTCTCTCCCTGTTTCTGCCTTGCTCTATCTCTCTCTATCTCTCTGCCTATCTGTCTCTTTCTTTTTCTCTCTCTCTGACTCTAACTCTCAGTCTCTTTTGTCTTTCTTTCTCTATCACTCTCTCTCTCTCTCTGTCTCTATCTGTCTCGCTCCCTCTGTCTCTTTCTCTATGTCTCTCTCTTCCTCTCTTTGTGCCTCTCTCCCTCTCGATTTCTGTCACTCTCAATCTCTTGTCTCTCTCTCTCTCTTCTCTCTCTCTCTTTCTCTCCCGTTCTCTCTAACATGTGTCCTGGTGTAAAATGGTCACCACACATCTCATGTAAAATGGCTGCTCAATCTCACCCAAACTAATCCAACTGCCCCGCTCTCTCCCCATAGTCCTGTATCAATCCCCAAACTAATCCCACTGCCCCGCTCTCTCCCCATAGACCTGTTTCAATCCCCAAACTAATCCCACTGCCCCGCTCTCTCCCCATAGTCCTGTATCAATCCCCAAACTAATCCCACTGCCCCGCTCTCTCCCCATAGTCCTGTATCAATCCCCAAACTAATCCCACTGTCCCGCTCTCTCCCCATAGTCCTGTATCAATCCCCAAACTAATCCCACTGCCCCGCTCTCTCCCCATAGTCCTGTATCAATCCCCAAACTAATCCCACTGCCCCGCTCTCTCCCCATAGTCCTGTATCAATCCCCAAACTAATCCCACTGCCCCGCTCTCTCCCCATAGTCCTGTATCAATCCCCAAACTACTCCCACTGCCCTGCTCTCTCCCCATAGTCCTGTATCAATCCCCAAACTAATCCCACTGCCCTGCTCTCTCCCCATAGTCCTGTATCAATCTCCAAACTAATCCCACTGCCCTGCTCTCTCCCCATAGTCCTGTATCAATCTCCAAACTAATCCCACTGCCCCACTCTCTCCCCATAGCCCTGTATCAATCTCCAAACTAATCGCACTGCCCTGTTCTCTCCTCATAGCCCTCCATTAATCCCAAACTAACCCCACTGCCCCGCTCTCTCCCCATAGCCCTGTATCAATCTCCAAACTAATCCCACTGCCCCGCTCTCTCCCCATAGCCCTCCATTAATCCCAAACTAACCCCACTGCCCCGCTCTCTCCCCATAGCCCTGTATCAATCCCAAACTAACCCCACTGCCCTGCTCTCTCCTCATAGCACTGTATCAAACCCAGAATCTATACAGAGAGGGAGACACACACACACTCACTCTGTCTCTCTCTCTCTCTGTTTCTCTCTGTCTCTCCATCTCTGTCTCTCTCTCCATTACTGTCAATCTCTACCTTTCTCTCTCTATGTCTCTGTCTCGCTCTCTGTCTATCTCTCTCTCTCTTTCAGTCTCTCTCTCTCTCTCTCTCTTTCTGCCTGTTTCTCTGTATCTCTCTCTCTCACTGTCCCTCTGTGTCTCTCTCACTCCCTGTGTCTATCTCTCTCTCTCTCTCTCTTTGTCTATCTGTCTCTTTTTTTTCTCTCTCTCTCTGCCTCTATATCTGTCTTTCCCTCTGTCTCTCTCTCTCTCTGTCTCACTCGCTCTGTCTCTCACTCTCTCTCTGTCTGTCTCTGCCTCACTCTCTTACCCTCTGTCTCTCTCTGTCTCTCTCTCTCTCTCCCTTTCTCTGAGTATCTCTCTCTAGCTCTCTCTAACTGCCTATCTCTGTATCTCTCTCTCTCTCTCCATCACTCTCTCTATTGCTCTCTCTTTCTCTCTGTCTCTCTGTTTCTCTCTATAAGTTTGTCTTTCTCTCTCTCGCTCTCTCTGTCCCCCTCTCTCTGAGTCTCTCTCTCTATCTCTCTCTACCTGTCTGTTGATCTCTCTCTCTCGCTCTGTATTTTTTGTGTGTCTCTCTCTGACTCTCTCTCTCTCCAACTCGCTCTGTATCTCTCTCTCTTTCTCTCTCTCTTTGTTTCTCTGTGTCTCTCTCCCTATTTCTGCCTTGCTCTATCTCTCTCTCTATCTCTGCCTATCTGTCTCTATTTTTTTCTCTCTCTCTGACTCTAACTCTCAGTCTCTTTTGCCTTTCTTTCTCTCTCTGTCTCTCTCTCTCTCTCTGTCTCTATCTGTCTCGCTCCCTCTGTCTCTTTCTCTATGTCTCTATCTTCCTCTCTCTTTGTGCCTCTCTCTCTCTCGATTTCTGTCACTCTCAATCTCTTGTCTCTCTCTCTCTCTTCTCTCTCTCTCTCTCTCCCGTTCTCTATAACATGTGTCCTGGTGTAAAATGGTCACCACACATCTCATGTAAAATGGCTGCTCCATCTCACCCAAACTAATCCCACTGCCCCGCTCTCTCCCCATAGTCCTGTATCAATCTCCAAACTAATCCCACTGCCCCGCTCTCTCCCCATAGTCCTGTATCAATCCCCAAACTAATCCCACTGCCCCGCTCTCTCCCCATAGTCCTGTATCAATCCCCAAACTAATCCCACTGCCCCGCTCTCTCCCCATACTCCTGTATCAATCCCAAACTAATCCCACTGCCCCGCTCTCTCCCCATAGTCCTGTATCAATCGGCAAACTAATCCCACTGCCCCGCTCTCTCCCCATAGTCCTGTATCAATCTCCAAACTAATCCCACTGCCAAGCTCTCTCCCCAAAGTCCTGTATCAATCTCCAAACCAATCCCACTGCCCCGCTCTCTCCCCATAGTCCTGTATCAATCCCCAAACTAATCCCACTGACCCGCTCTCTCCCCATAGTCCTGTATCAATCCCCAAACTAATCCCACTGACCCGCTCTCTCCCCATAGTCCTGTATCAATCTCCAAACTAATCCCACTGCCCCGCTCTCTCCCCATAGTCCTGTATCAATCCCCAAACTAATCCCACTGCCCCGCTCTCTCCCCATAGTCCTGTATCAATCTCCAAACTAATCCCACTGTCCCGCTCTCTCCCCATAGTCCTGTATCAATCTCCAAACTAATCCCACTGTCCCGCTCTCTCCCCATAGCCCTGTATCAATCCCCAAACTAATCGCACTGCCCCGCTCTCTCCCCATAGTCCTGTATCAATCCCAAACTGACCCCACTGCCCCGCTCTCTCCTCATAGCACTGTATCAAACCCAGAATCTATACAGAGAGAGAGACACACACACACTCACTCTGTCTCTCTCTCTCTGTTTCTTTCTGTCTCTCTCTCTCCATTACTGTCAATCTCTACCTTTCTCTCTCTATATCTCTCACTCTCTGTCTCGCTCTCTGTCTATCTCTCTCTCTCTTTCAGTCTCTCTCTCTCTCTCTCTCTTTCTCTCTCTCTCTTTCTGCCTGTTTCTCTGTATCTCTCTCTCTCACTCTCCCTCTGTGTTTCTCTCACTCCCTGTGACTATCTCTCTCTCTCTCTTTGTCGATCTGTTTCTTTTTTTTCTCTCTCTATCTCTCTGCCTCTATATCTGTCTTTCCCTCTGTCTCTCTCTCTCTGTCTCACTCGCTTTGTCTCTCACTCTCTCTCTGTCTGTCTCTGCCTCACTCTCTTACCCTCTGTCTCTCTCTCTCTCTCTCTCCCTTTCTCTGAGTCTCTCTCTCTATCTCTCTCTACCTGTCTGTTGATCTCTCTCTCTCTCGCTCTGTATTTTTTGTGTGTCTCTCTCTGACCCTCTCTCTCTCTCTCTCTCCAACTCGCTCTGTATCTCTCTCCCTCTTCCTCTCTCTCTCTCTGTCACTCTCTCTCTCTCTCTTTGTTTCTCTGTGTCTCTCTCCCTGTTTCTGCCTTGCTCTATCTCTCTCTATCTCTCTGCCTATCTGTCTCTTTCTTTTTCTCTCTCTCTGACTCTAACTCTCAGTCTCTTTTGTCTTTCTTTCTCTATCACTCTCTCTCTCTCTCTGTCTCTATCTGTCTCGCTCCCTCTGTCTCTTTCTCTATGTCTCTCTCTTCCTCTCTTTGTGCCTCTCTCCCTCTCGATTTCTGTCACTCTCAATCTCTTGTCTCTCTCTCTCTCTTCTCTCTCTCTCTTTCTCTCCCGTTCTCTCTAACATGTGTCCTGGTGTAAAATGGTCACCACACATCTCATGTAAAATGGCTGCTCAATCTCACCCAAACTAATCCAACTGCCCCGCTCTCTCCCCATAGTCCTGTATCAATCCCCAAACTAATCCCACTGCCCCGCTCTCTCCCCATAGACCTGTTTCAATCCCCAAACTAATCCCACTGCCCCGCTCTCTCCCCATAGTCCTGTATCAATCCCCAAACTAATCCCACTGCCCCGCTCTCTCCCCATAGTCCTGTATCAATCCCCAAACTAATCCCACTGTCCCGCTCTCTCCCCATAGTCCTGTATCAATCCCCAAACTAATCCCACTGCCCCGCTCTCTCCCCATAGTCCTGTATCAATCCCCAAACTAATCCCACTGCCCCGCTCTCTCCCCATAGTCCTGTATCAATCCCCAAACTAATCCCACTGCCCCGCTCTCTCCCCATAGTCCTGTATCAATCCCCAAACTACTCCCACTGCCCTGCTCTCTCCCCATAGTCCTGTATCAATCCCCAAACTAATCCCACTGCCCTGCTCTCTCCCCATAGTCCTGTATCAATCTCCAAACTAATCCCACTGCCCTGCTCTCTCCCCATAGTCCTGTATCAATCTCCAAACTAATCCCACTGCCCCACTCTCTCCCCATAGCCCTGTATCAATCTCCAAACTAATCGCACTGCCCTGTTCTCTCCTCATAGCCCTCCATTAATCCCAAACTAACCCCACTGCCCCGCTCTCTCCCCATAGCCCTGTATCAATCTCCAAACTAATCCCACTGCCCCGCTCTCTCCCCATAGCCCTCCATTAATCCCAAACTAACCCCACTGCCCCGCTCTCTCCCCATAGCCCTGTATCAATCCCAAACTAACCCCACTGCCCTGCTCTCTCCTCATAGCACTGTATCAAACCCAGAATCTATACAGAGAGGGAGACACACACACACTCACTCTGTCTCTCTCTCTCTCTGTTTCTCTCTGTCTCTCCATCTCTGTCTCTCTCTCCATTACTGTCAATCTCTACCTTTCTCTCTCTATGTCTCTGTCTCGCTCTCTGTCTATCTCTCTCTCTCTTTCAGTCTCTCTCTCTCTCTCTCTCTTTCTGCCTGTTTCTCTGTATCTCTCTCTCTCACTGTCCCTCTGTGTCTCTCTCACTCCCTGTGTCTATCTCTCTCTCTCTCTCTCTTTGTCTATCTGTCTCTTTTTTTTCTCTCTCTCTCTGCCTCTATATCTGTCTTTCCCTCTGTCTCTCTCTCTCTCTGTCTCACTCGCTCTGTCTCTCACTCTCTCTCTGTCTGTCTCTGCCTCACTCTCTTACCCTCTGTCTCTCTCTGTCTCTCTCTCTCTCTCCCTTTCTCTGAGTATCTCTCTCTAGCTCTCTCTAACTGCCTATCTCTGTATCTCTCTCTCTCTCTCCATCACTCTCTCTATTGCTCTCTCTTTCTCTCTGTCTCTCTGTTTCTCTCTATAAGTTTGTCTTTCTCTCTCTCGCTCTCTCTGTCCCCCTCTCTCTGAGTCTCTCTCTCTATCTCTCTCTACCTGTCTGTTGATCTCTCTCTCTCGCTCTGTATTTTTTGTGTGTCTCTCTCTGACTCTCTCTCTCTCCAACTCGCTCTGTATCTCTCTCTCTTTCTCTCTCTCTTTGTTTCTCTGTGTCTCTCTCCCTATTTCTGCCTTGCTCTATCTCTCTCTCTATCTCTGCCTATCTGTCTCTATTTTTTTCTCTCTCTCTGACTCTAACTCTCAGTCTCTTTTGCCTTTCTTTCTCTCTCTGTCTCTCTCTCTCTCTCTGTCTCTATCTGTCTCGCTCCCTCTGTCTCTTTCTCTATGTCTCTATCTTCCTCTCTCTTTGTGCCTCTCTCTCTCTCGATTTCTGTCACTCTCAATCTCTTGTCTCTCTCTCTCTCTTCTCTCTCTCTCTCTCTCCCGTTCTCTATAACATGTGTCCTGGTGTAAAATGGTCACCACACATCTCATGTAAAATGGCTGCTCCATCTCACCCAAACTAATCCCACTGCCCCGCTCTCTCCCCATAGTCCTGTATCAATCTCCAAACTAATCCCACTGCCCCGCTCTCTCCCCATAGTCCTGTATCAATCCCCAAACTAATCCCACTGCCCCGCTCTCTCCCCATAGTCCTGTATCAATCCCCAAACTAATCCCACTGCCCCGCTCTCTCCCCATACTCCTGTATCAATCCCAAACTAATCCCACTGCCCCGCTCTCTCCCCATAGTCCTGTATCAATCGGCAAACTAATCCCACTGCCCCGCTCTCTCCCCATAGTCCTGTATCAATCTCCAAACTAATCCCACTGCCAAGCTCTCTCCCCAAAGTCCTGTATCAATCTCCAAACCAATCCCACTGCCCCGCTCTCTCCCCATAGTCCTGTATCAATCCCCAAACTAATCCCACTGACCCGCTCTCTCCCCATAGTCCTGTATCAATCCCCAAACTAATCCCACTGACCCGCTCTCTCCCCATAGTCCTGTATCAATCCCCAAACTAATCCCACTGACCCGCTCTCTCCCCATAGTCCTGTTTCAATCCCAAACTAATCCCACTGCCCCGCTCTCTCCCCATAGCACTGTATCAATCCCAAACAAATCCCACTGCCCCGCTCTCTCCCCATAGCCCTGTATCAATCCCCAAACTAATCCCACTGCCCCGCTCTCTCCCCATAGTCCTGTATCAATCCCCAAACTCATCCCACTGCCCCGCTCTCTCCCCATTACCCTGTATCAATCCCCAAACTAATCTCACTGCCCCGCTCTCTCCCCATAGTCCTGTATCAATCCCCAAACTAATCCCACTGCCCCACTCTCTCCCCATAGCCCTGTATCAATCCCAAACTAATCCCACTGCCCCGCTCTCTCCCCATAGTCCTGTATCAATCCCCAAACTAATCCCACTGCCCCGTTCTCTCCCCATAGTCCTGTATCAATCCCAAACTAATCCCACTGCTCCGTTCTCTCCCCATAGCCCTGTGTCAATCCCCAAACTAATCCCACTGCCCCACTCTCTCCCCATAGCCCTGTATCAATCCCAAACTAATCCCACTGCCCCACTCTCTCCCCATAGTCCTGTATCAATCCCAAACTAATCCCACTGCCCCACTCTCTCCCCATTGCCCTGTATCAATCCCCAAACTAATCCCACTGCCCCGCTCTCTCCCCATAGCCCTGTATCAATCCCCAAACTAATCCAACTGCCCCACTCTCTCCCCATAGTCCTGTATCAATCCCAAACTAATCCCACTGCCCCACTCTCTCCCCATAGTCCTGTATCAATCCCAAACTAATCCCACTGCCCCACTCTCTCCCCATTGCCCTGTATCAATCCCCAAACTAATCCCACTGCCCCGCTCTCTCCCCATAGCCCTGTATCAATCCCCAAACTAATCCCACTGCCCCACTCTCTCCCCATAGTCCTGTATCAATCCCAAACTAATCCCACTGCCCCACTCTCTCCCCATTGCCCTGTATCAATCCCCAAACTAATCCCACTGCCCCGCTCTCTCCCCATAGCCCTGTATCAATCCCCAAACTAATCCCACTGCCCCACTCTCTCCCCATAGCCCTGTATCAATCCCAAACTAATCCCACTGCCCCACTCTCTCCCCATAGTCCTGTATCAATCCCAAACTAGTCCCACTGCCCCACTCTCTCCCCATAGTCCTGTATCAATCCCCAAACTAATCCCACTGCCCCACTCTCTCCCCATAGTCCTGTATCAATCCCAAACTAATCCCACTGCCGCACTCTCTCCCCATAGCCCTGTATCAATCCCAAACTAATCCCACTGCTCCGTTCTCTCCCCATAGCCCTGTATCAATCCCAAACTAATCCCACTGCCCCACTCTCTCCCCATTGCCCTGTATCAATCCCCAAACTAATCCCACTGCCCCGCTCTCTCCCCATAGCCCTGTATCAATCCCAAACTAATCCCACTGCTCCGTTCTCTCCCCATAGCCCTGTATCAATCCCAAACTAATCCCACTGCTCCGTTCTCTCCCCATAGCCCTGTATCAATCCCAAACTAATCCCACTGCTCCGTTCTCTCCCCATAGCCCTGTATCAATCCCCAAACTAATCCCACTGCCCCGCTCTCTCCCCATAGTCCTGTATCAATCCCAAACTAATCCCACTGCCCCGCTCTCTCCCCATAGCCCTGTTTCAATCCCAAACTAATCCCACTGCCCTGCTCTCTCTCACTCTATGTATCTCTCCCTCTCTCTCTCTCCCTCTCTGTCTCTCTCTCACTCTATGTCTCTCTCTCTGGCATAAAAATAAAAAAGGGAAGGTGGCTCAACCGTGGCTATCAAGGGAAATCAGGGATAGTATTAAAGCCAAGGAAGTGGCATGCAAATTGGCCAGAAATAGCAGCAAACCTGGGGACTGGGAGAAATTTAGAACTCAGCAGAGGAGGACAAAGGGTTTGATTAGGGCAGGGAAAATGGAGTACGAGAAGAAGCTTGCAGGGAACATTAAGGCGGATTGCAAAAGTTTCTATAGGTATGTAAAGAGAAAAAGGTTAGTAAAGACAAACGTAGGTCCTCTGCAGTCAGAATCAGGGGAAGTCATAACGGGGAACAAAGAAATGGCAGACCAATTGAACAAGTACTTTGGTTCGGTATTCACAAAGGAGGACACCAACAACCTTCCGGTTATAAAAGGGGTCAGAGGGTCTATTAAGGAGAAGGAACTGAGGGAAATCTTTATTAGCCGGGAAATTGTGTTGGGGAAATTGATGGCATTGAAGGCCGATAAATCCCCAGTGCCTGATCGACTGCATCCCAGAGTACTTAAGGAGGTGGTCTTGGAAATAGCAGATGCATTGACAGTCATTTTCCAACATTCCATTGACTCTGGATCAGTTCCTATCGAGTGGAGGGTAGCCAATGTAACCCCACTTTTTAAAAAAGGAGGGGTCAATTATAGAACGGTCAGCCTGACATCGGTAGTGGGTAAAATGATGGAATCAATTATTAAGGATGTCATAGCAGCGCATTTGGAAAGAGGTGACATGATAGGTCCAAGTCAGCATGGATTTGTGAAAGGGAAATCATGCTTGACAAATCTTCTGGAATTTTTTGAGGATGTTTCCAGTAGAGTGGACAAGGGAGAACCAGTTGATGTGGTATATTTGGACTTTCAGAAGGCTTTCGACAAGGTCCCACACAAGAGATTAATGTGCAAAGTTAGAGCACATGGGATTGGGGGTAGTGTACTGACATGGATTGAGAACTGGTTGTCAGACAGGAAGCAAAGAGTAGGAGTAAATGGGTACTTTTCAGAATGGCAGGCAGTGACTAGTGGGGTGCCGCAAGGTTCTGTGCTGGGGCCCCAGCTGTTTACATTATACATTAATGATTTAGACGAGGGGATTAAATGTAGTATCTCCAAATTTGCGGATGACACTAAGTTGGGTGGCAGTGTGAGCTGCGAGGAGGATGCTATGAGGCTGCAGAGCGACTTGGATAGGATAGGTGAGTGGGCAAATGCATGGCAGATGAAGTATAATGTGGATAAATGTGAGGTTATCCACTTTGGTGGTAAAAACAGAGAGACAGACTATTATCTGAATGGTGACAGATTAGGAAAAGGGAAGGTGCAACGAGACCTGGGTGTCATGGTACATCAGTCATTGAAGGTTGGTATGCAGGTACAGCAGGCGGTTAAGAAAGCAAATGGCATGTTGGCCTTCATAGCAAGAGGATTTGAGTACAGGGGCAGGGAGGTGTTGCTACAGTTGTACAGGGCCTTGGTGAGGCTACACCTGGAGTATTGTGTACAGTTTTGGTCTCCTAACCTGAGGAAGGACATTCTTGCTATTGAGGGAGTGCAGCGAAGGTTCACCAGACTGATTCCCGGGATGGTGGGACTGACCTATCAAGAAAGACTGGATCAACTGGGCTTGTATTCATTGGAGTTCAGAAGAATGAGAGGGGACCTCATAGAAACATTTAAAATTCTGACGGGGTTAGACAGGTTAGATGCAGGAAGAATGTTCCCAATGTTGGGGAAGTCCAGAACCAGAGGTCACAGTCTAAGGATAAGGGGGAAGCCATTCAGGACCGAGATGAGGAGGAACTTCTTCACCCAGAGAGTGGTGAACCTGTGGAATTCTCTACCACAGAAAGTTGTTGAGGCCAATTCACTAAATATATTCAAAAAGGAGTTAGATGAGGTCCTTATTACTCGGGGAATCAAGGGGTATGGTGAGAAAGCAGGAATGGGGTACTGAAGTTGAATGTTCAGCCATGAACTCATTGAATGGCGGTGCAGGCTAGAAGGGCCGAATGGCCTACTCCTGCACCTATTTTCTATGTTTCCCTCTCTCTCTCTACCTCTCTGTCTCTCTCTCACTCTCTGACTCTCTCCCTCTCTCTCTCTCCCTTTCTCTCTCTCTCTCACTCTGTGTCTCTCTCTCTCTGTCTTTCTCTCTCCCTCTCTCTCTCTCTCCCTCTCTGTCTCCCTCTCTCTATGTCTGTCTGTCTCTCTGTCTCTCTCTCTGCCCACATCATCCGTGACCTAACAATAACTTGACCCCGCGCGGATAGGGTCAGGAGCAGAGGTCAGAGGTCGGGAGTTAGAAAATGTAATCCCAAATGACACATTGTAAATCCCAGTGAGACTGTAAATAAACCGATACAAATATAAAATGTGAGAAGACTTTAATAAAAAGTAAACGCAGACATCAGCTCCATCCCCGCCCTTTCTCATCACTGCCCCGCTCCTTTGGATTAAAAAGCAGCAATAAGTTGTGCTCTGAAAGTGAGCACATTGCTCAGGTATCAGCACCACGCACCATTGGTGATGGAAATACACAAACTATCTCTCTTCACAGAGACCCGCAGTTTGTAAACCTTCGCTTTAAAGGGCTGAATGTTCACATTTCCTCCGTGCGGGCTGTAAACCTGGAGCCGATCCCCTCACACCCGAGTTGTGGGAGGTAAAAGTGAGAATTCACCCCAGAGTGTTTAACCTTCCCTTGTAGCCCATTGTAGACCACTGACAGCCAGGAGATGGGGATACTGAGCTGGGCAAAGGTCTGTAAAGTTTTACTGTACAATATCACCAGCTGCTGGTGTACATCAATACTGCAGTAATACCACCATTGGAGAGACATTCGCTTCATTTCACAATTCAGGCAAGGTCTTTCTTCAGAACTGAGAGATAATTGGATCAGAGAGAAGGTAAAATAAACAGGGGCCTGGAAAGCTGTCATTAAATCCCCTCACCTTTCTGAGTACATAACTCACTCAGAGAATTGTGAACCTGCGGAATTGTCTGCCGGACTCTAATAACTGAGTGAATCCCTTCCCACACTCAGAGAGGTGAACGGCCTCTCCCCAGTGTGAACTCGCTGGTGTATCAGTAGGTGGGATAACTGAGTGAATCCCTTCCCACACTCAGAGAGGTGAACAGTCTCTCCCCAGTGTGAACTCGCTGGTGTATCAGTAGGTGGGATAACTGAGTGAATGCCTTCCCACACTCAGAGAGGTGAACAGTCTCTCTGCTGTGTGAACTCACTGGTGTATCAGTAGGTGGGATAACTGAGTGAATCCCTTCCCACACTCAGAGAGGTGAACAGTCTCTCCCCAGTGTGAACTCACTGGTGTATCAGTAGGTGGGATAACTGAGTGAATCCCTTCCCACACTCAGAGAGGTGAACGGCCTCTCCCCAGTGTGAACTCACTGGTGTATCAGCAGGTGGGATAACTGAGTGAATCCCTTCCCACACTCAGAGAGGTGAACAGTCTCTCCCCAGTGTGAACTCGCTGGTGTATCAGCAGGTGGGATAACTGAGTGAATCCCTTCCCACACTCAGAGAGGTGAACAGTCTCTCCCCAGTGTGAACTCACTGGTGTATCAGCAGGTGGGATAACTGAGTGAATCCCTTCCCACACTCAGAGAGGGGAACAGTCTCTCCCCAGTGTGAACTCACCGATGTGTTTCCAGCTGGGACGTGTAGTGGAAACGTTTCCCACAGTTCCCACATTTACAGGTTTTTCTCCAGTGTGACTGCGCTTGTGTCTCTCCAGGTTGGATGACCGGCTGAATCCTTGCCCACACACACAGCACGTGTACAGTTTATCCCCGATGTGAACAGTGTTTTTTGCTTCCATGGTCAAAGGCCGAAGATATTCAGGTCCCGATGAATTGAATCACTCCATCAGATCTGAATGTGATGTTTGGTTCGATCCTCTGGTCGACAAATCCTCCCCGTTTAATACCCTGTAAAGTGAACTTCTGTAAAGTAAAGTGAAAGAATAACATTAGAACATAAGAAATAGGAGCAGGAGTAGGCCATACGGCCCCTCGAGCCTGCTCCACCATTCAATAAGATCATGGCTGATCTGATCATGGACTCAGCTCCACTTCCCCGCCCGCTCCCCATAAACCTTTACTTCCACAATCGCTCAAAAATCTGTCTATCCCCGCCTTAAATATATTCAATGTCCCGGCTTCCACAGCTCTCTGGGACAGGGAATTCCACAGATTTATAACCCTCTGAGAATAAATTCCTCCTCATCTCAGTTTGAAATGGGCGACCCTTTACTCTGAAACTATGCCCCCTGGTTTTAGTTTCCCCTATGAGTGGGAACATCCTCTCTGCATCCACATTGTCAAGCCCCCTCAGTATCTTTTATGTTTCAATAAGATCACCTCTCATTCTTCTTAACTCCAATGTGTATAGGCCCAAACTACTCAAACCTGTCTTCATAAGTCAACCCCCTCATCTCAGGAATCAACCCCGTGAACCTTCTCTGAACAGCCTCCAATGTAAGTATATCCTTCCTTAAATACAGAGACCAAAACTGCACGCTGTACTCCAGGTGTGGCCTCATCGATACCCTGTACAGTTGTAGCAGGACTTCTCTGCTTTTATACTCTAGCCCCCTTGCAACCCCAGCTTCTCCAATCTATCCAGGTAACTGAAGTCCCTCATCCCTGGAATCATTCTCGTAAATCTTTCCTGCACCCTCTCGCAGGCCTTCATATTCTTCCTAAACTGCGTTGCCCACAGCTGGGTCTGGATCACTGGACCCTGAGGCTGGTCCCTCACACACTGAGCCACACAGTCACACACACTTCAGCTGGGTCTGGATCACTGGACCCTGAGAGTAGTCCCTCACACACTGAGCCACACAGTCACACACACTTCAGCTGGGTCTGGATCACTGGACCCTGAGGCTGGGCCCTCACACACTGAGCCTCACATTCACACACACTTCAGCTGGGTCTGGATCACTGGACCCTGAGAGTAGTCCCTCACACACTGAGCCACACAGTCACACACACTTCAGCTGGGTCTGGATCACTGGACCCTGAGGCTGGGCCCTCACACACTGAGCCACACAGTCACACAAACTTCAGCTGGGTCTGGATCACTGGACCCTGAGACTGGTCCCTCACACACTGAGCCTCACATTCACACACACTTCAGCTGGGTCTGGATCACTGGACCCTGAGAGTAGTCCCTCACACACTGAGCCTCACATTCACACACACTTCAGCTGGGTCTGGATCACTGGACCCTGAGGCTGGTCCCTCACACACTGAGCCTCACAGTCACACACACTTCAGCTGGGTCTGGATCACTGGACCCTGAGACTGGGCCCTCACACACTGAGCCACACAGTCACACAAACTTCAGCTGGGTCTGGATCACTGGACCCTGAGACTGGTCCCTCACACACTGAGCCTCACAGTCACACACACTTCAGCTGGGTCTGGATCACTGGACCCTGAGAGTAGTCCCTCACACACTGAGCCTCACAGTCACACACACTTCAGCTGGGTCTGGATCACTGGACCCTGAGACTGGTCCCTCTCACACTGAGCCACACAGTCACACACACTTCAGCTGGGTCTGGATCACTGGACCCTGAGGCTGGGCCCTCACACACTGAGCCTCACATTCACACACACTTCAGCTGGGTCTGGATCACTGGACCCTGAGGCTGGGCCCTCACACACTGAGCCTCACATTCACACACACTTCAGCTGGGTCTGGATCACTGGACCCTGAGGCTGGGCCCTCACACACTGAGCCTCACAGTCACACACACTTCAGCTGGGTCTGGATCACTGGACCCTGAGGCTGGTCCCTCACACACTGAGCCACACATTCACACACACTTCAGCTGGGTCTGGATCACTGGACCCTGAGACTGGTCCCTCACACACTGAGCCACACATTCACACACACTTCAGCTGGGTCTGGATCACTGGACCCTGAGGCTGGTCCCTCACACACTGAGCCACACATTCACACACACTTCAGCTGGGTCTGGATCACTGGACCCTGAGACTGGTCCCTCACACACTGAGCCTCACATTCACACACACTTCAGCTGGGTCTGGATCACTGGACCCTGAGAGTAGTCCCTCACACACTGAGCCTCACATTCACACACACTTTAGCTGGGTCTGGATCACTGGACCCTGAGACTGGTCCCTCACACACTGAGCCTCACATTCACACACACTTCAGCTGGGTCTGGATCACTGGACCCTGAGGCTGGTCTCTCACACACTGAGCCTCACATTCACACACACTTCAGCTGGGTCTGGATCACTGGACCCTGAGGCTGGGCCCTCACACACTGAGCCTCACAGTCACACACACTTCAGCTGGGTCTGGATCACTGGACCCTGAGACTGGTCCCTCACACACTGAGCCTCACATTCACACACACTTCAGCTGGGTCTGGATCACTGGACCCTGAGACTGGTCCCTCACACACTGAGCCTCACATTCACACACACTTCAGCTGGGTCTGGATCACTGGACCCTGAGACTGGTCCCTCACACACTGAGCCTCACATTCACACACACTTCAGCTGGGTCTGGATCACTGGACCCTGAGACTGTCCCTCACACACTGAGCCTCACATTCACACACACTTCAGCTGGGTCTGGATCACTGGACCCTGAGGCTGGTCCCTCACACACTGAGCCTCACATTCACACACACTTCAGCTGGGTCTAGATCACTGGACCCTGAGGCTGGTCCCTCATACACTGAGCCACACATTCACACACACTTCAGCTGGGTCTGGATCACTGGACCCTGAGAGTAGTCCCTCACACACTGAGCCTCACATTCACACACACTTCAGCTGGGTCTGGATCACTGGACCCTGAGAGTAGTCCCTCACACACTGAGCCTCACATTCACACACACTTCAGCTGGGTCTGGATCACTGGACCCTGAGAGTAGTCCCTCACACACTGAGCCACACATTCACACACACTTCAGCTGGGTCTGGATCACTGGACCCTGAGGCTGGTCCCTCACACACTGAGCCTCACAGTCACACACACTTCAGCTGGGTCTGGATCACTGGACCCTGAGAGTAGTCCCTCACACACTGAGCCTCACATTCACACACACTTCAGCTGGGTCTGGATCACTGGACCCTGAGGCTGGTCCCTCACACACTGAGCCTCACAGTCACACACACTTCAGCTGGGTCTGGATCACTGGACCCTGAGACTGGTCCCTCACACACTGAGCCTCACATTCACACACACTTCAGCTGGGTCTGGATCACTGGACCCTGAGACTGGTCCCTCACACACTGAGCCACACATTCACACACACTTCAGCTGGGTCTGGATCACTGGACCCTGAGAGTAGTCCCTCACACACTGAGCCTCACATTCACACACACTTCAGCTGGGTCTGGATCACTGGACCCTGAGGCTGGTCCCTCACACACTGAGCCACACATTCACACACACTTCAGCTGGGTCTGGATCACTGGACCCTGAGACTGGTCCCTCACACACTGAGCCACACATTCACACACACTTCAGCTGGGTCTGGATCACTGGACCCTGAGAGTAGTCCCTCACACACTGAGCCTCACATTCACACACACTTCAGCTGGGTCTGGATCACTGGACCCTGAGGCTGGTCCCTCACACACTGAGCCTCACATTCACACACACTTCAGCTGGGTCTGGATCACTGGACCCTGAGACTGGTCCCTCACACACTGAGCCACACATTCACACACACTTCAGCTGGGTCTGGATCACTGGACCCTGAGGCTGGTCCCTCACACACTGAGCCTCACATTCACACACACTTCAGCTGGGTCTGGATCACTGGACCCTGATACTGGTCCCTCACACACTGAGCCTCACATTCACACACACTTCAGCTGGGTCTGGATCACTGGACCCTGAGAGTAGTCCCTCACACACTGAGCCTCACATTCACACACACTTCAGCTGGGTCTGGATCACTGGACCCTGAGAGTAGTCCCTCACACACTGAGCCACACATTCACACACACTTCAGCTGGGTCTGGATCACTGGACCCTGATACTGGTCCCTCACACACTGAGCCTCACAGTCACACACACTTCAGCTGGGTCTGGATCACTGGACCCTGATACTGGTCCCTCACACACTGAGCCTCACAGTCACACACACTTCAGCTGGGTCTGGATCACTGGACCCTGAGGCTGGTCCCTCACACACTGAGCCTCACAGTCACACACACTTCAGCTGGGTCTGGATCACTGGACCCTGAGAGTAGTCCCTCACACACTGAGCCTCACAGTCACACACACTTCAGCTGGGTCTGGATCACTGGACCCTGAGAGTAGTCCCTCACACACTGAGCCTCACATTCACACACACTTCAGCTGGGTCTGGATCACTGGACCCTGAGAGTAGTCCCTCACACACTGAGCCTCACATTCACACACACTTCAGCTGGGTCTGGATCACTGGACCCTGAGAGTAGTCCCTCACACACTGAGCCTCACATTCACACACACTTCAGCTGGGTCTGGATCACTGGACCCTGATACTGGTCCCTCACACACTGAGCCACACATTCACACACACTTCAGCTGGGTCTGGATCACTGGACCCTGAGAGTAGTCCCTCACACACTGAGCCTCACATTCACACACACTTCAGCTGGGTCTGGATCACTGGACCCTGATACTGGTCCCTCACACACTGAGCCTCACATTCACACACACTTCAGCTGGGTCTGGATCACTGGACCCTGATACTGGTCCCTCACACACTGAGCCACACATTCACACACACTTCAGCTGGGTCTGGATCACTGGACCCTGATACTGGTCCCTCACACACTGAGCCACACATTCACACACACTTCAGCTGGGTCTGGATCACTGGACCCTGATACTGGTCCCTCACACACTGAGCCACACATTCACACACACTTCAGCTGGGTCTGGATCACTGGACCCTGAGGCTGGTCCCTCACACACTGAGCCTCACAGTCACACACACTTCAGCTGGGTCTGGATCACTGGACCCTGAGAGTAGTCCCTCACACACTGAGCCTCACATTCACACACACTTCAGCTGGGTCTGGATCACTGGACCCTGATACTGGTCCCTCACACACTGAGCCTCACAGTCACACACACTTCAGCTGGGTCTGGATCACTGGACCCTGATACCGGATATGCAGCGAATGAATTAGGACAATGGCGGGGTTTTCCTGCAGAAAGTGAGCCTCAGTATGTTTTCGGTGAAGGAGAGCTCGATGAAAGCGACACTATTTTACTGCTCACAAGGTTAGAATCACATTGCTGTCACAGTGCCCAATCTGACCTGTGGTCACAGATATCTGACAGCAGGCAATGGCCACCTGGGTCATTTCTTCCTGAGAAGTGTCTGCAGCTGTCCATACACCGTGCTACTGGTTCTCATTGCCAGTGGTGTTGTTACTCTGCAAACACCATTGTACATAGACAGTGGGAAAGGGGACTCGCTGCTGGAAACACCACCATTCACAGACACCAGGACAATGGACTCAGGTCCACAATCAACATCACTTCAATTCCAATAAATTCCACAGAGCCGCAGGTGATGGAGAAGCTGTTCGTGAACTGGAGAATGTAAACTTTAAAGACAATACATGCTGATTGATATAATGATCTGTTTATTATTCTCCAGGCATTTCCACACTCAAAAACCAACACAGTTATCATTCACTTCCTGATATTAAATCGAAAGGTGTATTCTCCTTTTACACTTCCCTGGGATAACCCACGTGTTCTGATGTTCATCCGGCAATAAACATTCCATGGTCACAACATCCTGAACCTCAATGCTGGGACTTGTGTCTCTTTGTGTCCAGGAGCATGATTTAATCCAATTAAACTGCTACCGCTATTATAACCCACTGTCTACATAAAGCTCTTCTACCTTGTTCACAGACACTTACATAGCAAACCGTAGGCCTTGTCAGATATTGCCCAGTGTTATGTCTGAAGAAGCCTGGGCCTGAGTTGTAGCCTGCTGAGGTTCAGGTAAAATATAACTCAGGATACGATATGTGATGTAACGCAGATCTAATGTTGGGAATTGCTCTGAACTTTTCTTTCCTGAACTAAATTAAATATTATTCTCAGAGGATACTTCAACCCATTTTTCAGCTCATCTCTGAATTTAGTCTGGGTTACTGCATAAATACACGTGTTTGTACAGCAGCTCAAAAGCAGCAGCATGTAGCTGGTAAAGTCTCCAATAAGCATCGGGTCATTGTAACCTGTAGCATAATAGTGGTTTGTAATTCGCATTAATACGAAAAATATCACATAGGTTGCCCAGAGCAGTATGAAGTTACCGGATATAGCGAAGAGTAAGATGATGGATTTCCTTCGGTTCTCCATCTCCGGATCATTGTGATGCACATCATTCTTGCTGCCCCTCAGCCTCCTGCGGACTCTGCTGGCCGCCAAAATGTATCCTACAGTCAGAGCATTGAGCAGCAGTATCAGGAATATTGGGAGCAGTGGGGTTAAACAGCGGTTAATCCAGTCAAATGTTACCCAAGCAGTTACAGTGTAATACTCGGATTTTACCAGACACAACCAGGGTACATTGTCGATTGTATAGTAGGGTTCATATATAAAGAACCAGGGGATGTTTTTTATACAGAACAGCAGGCACACGGTTCCGATAACCAGGGATGCAGTTTTCTCGGTGCAATATTTAGTCCTCAGCTTCTGGCAACAAATGGTAACAAAACGATCGAAAGTGAAAGCGATGGTTAACCAGACAGAAATATCGGTGACTGCACGAACCAGCGCTGCACGGAAAGAACACACAGGTGTGATGTGCAGGAAGGTAGTCGGGAAATAATAATCATTCATCCGAACCAGTATCACATCAGTGACAATGACCAGTAGATCCGCCGCTGACATGGCCACCAGGTAGCGAGTGATACATCTGGAGAGACCGCACTTTCCCCGGGACAGGATCACAATGGTCACCACATTAGCTGTAAAAGGGAAACACACAGGAACAGGGAATCAGCCGTCAGGTTACAGCAAGGGAGCCAGTTACACAGGACTTGGTGTGAAATGTACTTTACTGCAGGATCTGGGGACTGGAACTGAACTCTTTACCGCTGCTAGAATTGTCCAGCAGAACAGGATTTTAACATACAATTGCAATGTTAAATATCTGTGAGTGTGGGGTAAATACGCGAAAATAAACGACTTCACAAAGTGTATAGAATATACAAATGGACTCTGGAAATTTCCTCGGAGCTGTTACCCTTCTGCCACTGCAACTTCGGAGAAAGTGGTGTAGAAATCCACCGGAGATCCGAGTAAACTACTGGCCATTTAAATGAATGAATAAATGGACAGTGTGAGAATGAGTTATGGATAATTGCGAAAAGTAGCAGCTCAGTGACGGAAGCAGAAATGACAGAAAACTAATTGAAAATAAGTCATGAATGGTCAATTCTAAATTGGGAGATGTTTGGGGAGCGGTGAGAATGACGCCTGACCGAAATGCAGTGAATGCTAAAGGGGAACAACCGAGACTGAGACAAAGTGCGGGGTTTGGGTCCGTGGGCAGGAAAGGGGAGCGGATACAAGGTGTGGGCACAGAATGGCTCAGAGTTCTCATGTTGTATTCGCAGACTGGAGGCTATGAGTAAAGGCCTTTGGACAAACTACTGTCAAACACCACGATAATAGGGGAGTTGGTGTGTTTCAACTCAGCCAAGTTGCAACAGTTACGTTTATAATCCACCAGATGGACATTTAATCTGATCAACTGACTTCTTGGCCGGAAGTCTCAGGTCTTTACATTGGTGCCTTGTACAGTGCAACCCCCACCTGGACAAACTCTAACAATAACCACAAGGGGGAGAAGTTCAGATGTGATCATGAACAAACAACCTTATCTTGCACCTTCTTCTGTGATCCTAGGAAAAATATACATTCCAAAGTACACAATGGCACAAGGGGCATAATCTTCTCCTCGCTTTTGACGCCTCTAATAATGCAGCAAACTTCAGAGGGAGTTGTGGGTGGCGATCTCTCGACCACAGCAAAGATACAGTACAAGTGACAATAGAGCCTGCAGTCCAGCCCAGGAGATACCTGCCGAGATTCAGCTTCAGAAAGGCTCCGTGGTAAGGTCTTAGCTCTGAATTGGCAGAATCCATCTTTAATATTAATGCAGCACATAGCAATATGGAGAATCTGTCTCTCTGGTGAGAAAGACTGGTGGAAAATACATCCCAGGGGATGTGGGACATTATATGTACCTGAGCTTCCAGTGCAATCTATCAACAATGTAAGATATGCTCAGAAGTGTTTGATTCGGATTCCGTTGGTGTGACATATAGCAGTTGTTCCAACTTGATATACGTAAAGAGCTTCATGTGATCATTTGTAAAGAAATAGAGACAGGCAGAGAGCGAGAGAGAGACTACATATACAAAAGAAACATCGGCACTGAAAAGATATCCTGAACAAGATAAGGCGGCTGCTGCAGAAAAAATTAACTGCATTCTCTTTCAACTTTGTTTAGACACTACAGTCTTAGCTGGAAATTAAATCACATGGGTATATAAGATTAATATAGTTAAGTATGAGTGTGTGGTATGTGTGGGGGAGGGGTGGTACCCATGTGGTTACCATGGATACAGAAGTATAATGGAAATCTACAGAGAAAAATGGACAAAGAAACTCTGAATCAAACACAAGAAATGGGCCGTCCTGTGCTGTTTACAAGATGGAGATGGGCCTCCTTCTTGAACCGCTGCAGTCCGTGTGGTGACGGTGCTCCACAGAGTTGTTAGCTGGTGAGCTGCATGAAATAATGGCGCAGATATGAGGAGATAATATTTCCGACTGGACTTTGCAAATGGACAAATCTGTCAGTAATTTATGTATCTGACGCATAGAGCCTCATAAAAGTTGATAAAATCATGTCCCCTGTTCAGTATTTGTCAAATCACTTAATTAATTCAACAATTGGAACATTATTACAACAACAACAATAATTTCTACTTATATAGCGCCTTTATAAAACTTCCCGAGGCGCTTCACAGGAGTGTTACAAGACATAACAAATACATTTGGCACCGAGCCACATAAGAATAAATTACGACCGATGACCAAAAGTTTGGTCAGAGGGAGGTTATAAGCACGGTCTTCAAGGAACAAAGGGAGGTATCGAGGCGGTGAGGATTTGGGGAGGCTGTTCCAGAGCTCAGGGCTCGGACAGCTGAAGGCACGGCCACCAATGGTTGAGCAGTTATAATCAGGGATGCACAAGAGGGTAGAATTTGAGGAGCGCAGACATATTGGGGGGTTGCGATGCTAAAGCAGATTACAGAGATAGGGAGGGACGAGGCCATGGAGGGATTTGTACACAGAAGGAGAATTTTGGAATCGAGGTATTGTTGAACCGGGATCAATGTAGCTCAGCGACCACAGGTGGGATTTCGTGCGAGATTGGACATGCACTGGCGAGTTTCGAATGACCTCAAGTTTACATAGGGTAGAATGTAGGAGGTGAGCCAGGAGTGTGTTGGAGCTGTACAAACTAGAGGTAACAAAGGCATGGATGAGGGTTTCAGCAGCAGAGGAACTGAGGCAGGGGCGGAGACAGGCAATGTGATGGAGTTGGAAACAGGTGGATTTAGTTATGCAGCAGATATATGGCCAGAAGATTATTTCCCGTTCTACTAGGATAGCTAGATTGCGAACTGTCTGGTTCAGTCACAGACAGAAGCACGGGAGAGGGATCGAGTCGTTGGTTAGTGAACACAGTTTGTGACGCGAACCAAAGAAAATGTCATCGGAATTCCCAATATTTAATTGGACAACATTTCTGCTCAACAAGTACTGAATTTCGGACAAGCAGTCTGCCAATTTAGAGATCTTGGAGGCCTCGAGAGAAGTTGGGGTGAGGGAGAGCTAGGTACCAGCAGCCTACATGTGGAAACTGAAGCTGTGTTTTCGGATGATGTCGGCAAGAGGCATCATATAGTGGAGAACAGGAGGGGGCCAATGATAAATTCCCGGGGAACACGATATGCAACGATTTATCGTGAGAATAGAAGCGAATGCAAGTGATGTTCTGGCTACGATTAGGGAGATACGGATGGAACCAGGCAGGTGCACTCCCACCCAGTTGGAGAGGCATTGGTGGAAAATGGAGTACTCAACCATATCAAAGGCTGGGACTGGTCGAGAATGATGAGGAGGGAAAGTTTATCTTTGTCAATGTCACAAAGGAAGCCATTTGTGACTTTGATAAGAGCAGTTTCGGTAGTGTGGCATGGTGGATACCAGACTGAAGGGATTTAAACATGGAGTTCCGGGAGGCGACAACATGTTCAAGGACTTTGGAGTGGAAATTAAGGTTGGAGAGGGGGCGATAGCTTGCAAGGGTTGTTTTTTGAGGAGAGGGGTGATGACGGTAGATTTGAAGGAGAGGAGAGGACCTGAGCTGAGAGCACCATTAACTGTGTCAGCTAACACGGGAGCCAGAAAAGGAAGTTGGCTGGTCAGCAGCTTGGTGGGAATAGGGTCAAGATCAAGTGAGCAGGAAGTGGATCTCATGGATACGATGAGCATGGTGAGGTCAAGAGGGGCAGATCAGGGAGAGACTAGAGAGAGATGCGACTTCATGGCTCGGGCAGGGTGGAAACTTAGGGGATGTTTGACCTGTTGGGCTAGAGGAAGGAAGAGAAGTGGCAGAGGCAGCTGATTGGGTGGTCTCAATCTTTGAGACAAATAATTCCATGAGCTACTCACACTTGTTGTTGGAGGTGAGTGTGGTGGAGACTGGGGAGAGGGGTTTCACAATACGGTTAACAGTCGAGAATAGTAGCCGGGGGTTATATTTCCATTCTAGAATGATGTTGGAATAGTGAGCAGTTTTAGCAGACACGAGTAGGGCCCGATAATACTTTATGTGGTCTAGCCAAATCTGACGTAGAATGGTTAAATCAGTTGTCCGACACACCCGTACAAGTCTGCGGGCCTTGTACTTGAGTGAGCGAGAATGAGGGCCGTACCAGCGGAAAGGCCAGGGTGAGAGAGATTAATTGTTTTAATAGGAAATAGGGCATCAAAAGGTGATGGTGAGGGGATATTCGGGGAGATTGGTGACTGCAGAAATGTCATTGTCAATTAATTCATTATCTCCTCTGCTTAAACAGGGTCACAGTTTAAATATTGGTGATACCTGATTAACAAATATTCTAGTAACAAAACGATTTGACAATTACCTTGTTTCTAATTGCAGCTGCTATATAATGACAGGACAAAAAGGGAAACAATGTCCTTCTCTCACTGAATCCAACCACCACTGTTGCCAGCTACAATTAAAATATCATTATTACTGTCTCTTAATGTTTCTATTTTCCAAGCTCTCCATCCCTTCAGTCTCCGGTTCCACTGCCTGTGCAATGTCCCAAATATAATCATTACATGTGTGTATAACTGACTGCAAATATTTAAAAATGAAATTTGCTTACACGGAACATAACTGTGCTTGGTGCACGAATTCAGCTCTGAATAAATACATCACCACTGTGGTTTCAGCATTTGCTTGAAAACACAACCGTATTTCCCAGAATTGGCGTGAAATAAAACACGTGTATTTTACACTCCAGCAAAGTTAATATGGCCTTTCACTGTTTGTCAGAAGATGGTTTCTACAACTTCGTAACATACCTTGTAATGTAACTAAATGTATATATATACTACAGCAAGATCCACAAATACAACATCTGGTTGGTAAAGTTGGCTAAGGTTTGCGTTATTCGGAAAAACTGCCATGGGAATGCCATGCGAATGCCAGACTAGATTTTCGACAGGGTGGGTATCCAACCCAAAAACCTCTGATTCAGATGGGAGCTCCGGCTGTTACATTTAAAGGCGAGGTAGATAAGTTAACCAGAGCATGCAAAGAGGAGAACATTAGCGAGGGGTTGCTGACGCTGCTAACGATTAACTGAAACAATTTCACACTCTAACGACATCCCTCTGTGATAATACTGCGCTCATTCTCACTGAGAACCGCATTGCTCCGAGACATTCCACGTAAAACAATGTTAGATTTTGAGTTGGAGATTCAAAAACATTATAATATCAATAAACATCTCGCAAAGTTTGGAGGAATTGGAGGACAGATATTCTCGGAATTTTCGATAGTGACCCAAACCTGACAAATAATCACCTCAGGACCGACAGAACAATGACCAGGCCCTCCAGGTAATACAGCGAGACACGGATTTATGCAATCCGTAACCTGTTAAAATGAGTGCTGGAAACTCTATAGGCTGCAGGATATCATCGGACATTTTTTCGTGTAGAACATACAGATACACTGAAATTGGACCTGCGATTACCGGAAATCTCATTGCAGAAATGATGACTCTGGGTGCTTGACGTATAGGAACGCAGGATTAGATCATTCTTCCCCACAAGCCTTTTCCACCATTCCAGTAGACCATGGGTGATCGGCACCCTCACTCCAATTACCGTCTTGGTTCAATACTCCTTGATACCCTGACCTTAACAAATAATCTATCGATCAGAGTCTGTAAATTTACAATTGACCATTAATTGACAGGATTTTGGGAGAACGAGTGTAAGATTTCGACTAAACTTTGCGTGAGAAAGTGTTTAGTGATTTCACTCCTAAATGGCCGAGCTCCAATTTTAAGATAATGCCTTCTGGTTTAGATTAAACCGCCATCGGAAACAGTTTCTGTGCCAACACTATCGAACACCTGTATCAATTTAAATAGCTCGGTTATATCACGCATTGCCCTTCTAAACACAATGGAATACAAGGCAAGGCACATATTTGAATACTATAAACCGTGGTATCAGTCTGGTTAACTTGTGCAGAAAACCCTCGAAGGCGAATCCATCTATCCTGCGATATGCTGCCCAAAACTGAACGTATATATTCCAAATGAGATCTGACCAAATCTCTGTACAGTGAGAACAGCACCTCCTCAGTTGTAAATATCTTCCCCCTTGTGATAAAAGCCAAAATTCGCTCAATATTTATCCCTATTCTGTGGTTCCTTCCGTGCAACCAACTATCGATCCAAGTCGTAAGATTCCCGCTAATTACGTGGGTTCCCATTTTTACGAATAATAACTGAAAAACATTATCAAAGCAGGGACTTAACTGACAATGTAATACAATTTGAGACGATGGGTACAAACATTCCAATGCACCGAGTACTGATCATATTTATTGTTAAAATTACCGCAGCTGACACAATATTGAATGGAAATAACAATTTGGCGCTTTTGCTTCACAAACTAAGCCCGTTACCGGGAGCACCAATTACCACGCCGAGAACTGGGACACGGCAAATGGTAATACAATAAATCAAACTGTATTGATCTCTGAGAAATGATGGGGACTCTTGGTGCGGCACATGTTACAACGGACCATGTGAGCTGATATAGTGAGAGATATTCTTAGTAATACAGGGGCGAAACTTGCAGTAGGAGCATTAGGCTGCATTGATCCTGAGATTTGTGAGAGTCAGCGGTACAGTGAGAGAACTCACTTAAATCTGTTCTCATTGAGTAACCTCTTCAAACAGACTCTGCAGAGTGTTAAAAACAACAGCCGTAATATTGGACTTAAATGCTGATCATATTTCTTCAAACACAAACATGCAAGGCAATTTATTAGTACAGGGTGGTGGGAACTCAGGAGACATAATGTGAGATTCCAGTTTCCCAACTGAGGTGGGAAAGTTAGTCAGTGGTACAATGGGTGATAAAACACACTGGTTCGATACCCTGGGCTCTGCCACAGAACCTGTAAATGTGAGATAGAGGAATGTAACACAGACACAGATTACAGGGCGATATGACAGATGTGTTTAAAATTACTGACAGGATGGAAGAAGATAGATAGAAGCAGATTGATTCCAGTAGATGTGTGTTGCAGAACGAGGCGCTGTAGAAAGTAGATGAAATAGAAGACAATGGAACAGAGAGAAGAGAGAGCGGGAGATGTTTTTTTATACAGGGATTGTGGAGGCGGTGGAGTTCAGTCACATGGATAGAGGTTGAGACAGAAACTGTCAGAATGCAAAGTAGGTTGGGTCCGTGGCTGGAGGAAGAGACGATAAAGGGATATGGAGACCGGGTGGGTAAATGTGACTAGAAATTCCTCTATCTCTCAGTATCTGAAGCGAAATTAAAGTGAATGTGTGTGTATCACCGAGCGGACAGACTTACTGAGGGTACAGTCGATGTTCTATCACCCTGCAAGCGTTTGGTCTGAACAATAAATTTGCCCGATTAGTATAAAGGGACCATGACCCGGCATGGAGACGGTGCGTTGGTTAAAATGCAGGTATTGAATCTAAAACGGGTTTTTAAATGTGGACAAACCCAGGACAGCTGCATAGAGCGCCGCTGCCTTGTTTCAATCGCTCTCTCACAGCACGGATTCCCGGTCTGACCTGTACCGCTGCAGGAATGGATGTGACAGAAACCAGCTGCCTCCCACCGGCTGAAGGCAGAACAATCTCCGCCGGGAGGGCGAAGGCGAGTCTGAGAACAGGCTGGTCACCGGTCAGTGGAGAAGATGAGGGAGAGAGTCTGTGTTCCTGCATGGAGCACAATCCCACACTCGGCATGGATTGTGATGACCAGGAATAATATCCGGCACTTTGCTGGAACCAGACCGAGAACAGCGGGTAGATTGTGATTAACGGGACTGAACAAATCCCGGTCCTGACTGTCCGAATTCCCAGGTATATGTCCATGATCGGCTGTCAGTGTCTGTCTCCACAGCGGGAGTCAATGGAGCATTTTACAACACGCTGAATGTTCAGTAAAATATAATCTGTCAGATATTACCGAGTGTTACGGGAAAGGAGAACAGGCACGGCAACATGGAATTAAAATTATCCATTGTCTCACGCATTACACGATTCTCAGATAAAACCGAACCAGTTTGAAAGATATTACATGGGGAAATAATGTGTGGGTTTTATGGGGGGGTTAAAGAAAACTTAAAAGTCACCAAATGATCAGTCAATGAACAAGCTTGAGCGAGAAATGCTGTCACTGAAGTGCAGCCTTTGAATTGAAATCGTTACAAAAAGACAGTTACTGACATAAGAGCAGGAATAAAGTTAATCCCAACTTTATTCACAACTTTAGTAATGGAATATAATCACTTACCGGGGATTCCAATGGCTGCTATAATCGGATAGTAAATCATTATCGCCTGTATAACTGGTGGTAACCAGGAAAATGGATAGGCAACAAACGGAACTCTCATTCTGTGCGAGGAATGATGTTGACTATAAGCACTGGAAACAGAGATCCAATTAATTGTGAGATGAGAGCATAAGAGAAAACCTCATTTATAATTGTGGGACATTTCCCGTGGGACCATGAAGGATCAGGAGCACTGACATTACTTCCAGTCATTTGGCAGCGCGTCAATTCCCTTCACTGTAATGTTTGTGCTGCACTGATTATATCCAAACTGAAAATACAAGTGTTTGAAGGGAAACCACACAAAGATTAGAGTGATATATTGCTCACATTTCTAACTAACAGTGTACAGAAAGCCGGGCACTGCCGGCTTGGCAGCACCACATTTAACAGAAGCAGCTTCAATGTTCCTCCTGTTAAATGATGCGGGTCACACCTGTCAATGCACCAAGTGAATTCCCCGAATTCCCAATCAAATTTCAAATGTTACCCCACTCCCGGTGTTCGACAATCATCCCTTTCAATGTGGCAGTTCAGGCTTGCAATCGCATGAGCAATGTATATCTTCAGATCAGCATGATGTCGGGATTTGCACCAACACCTAAAATAAAAGTAATCTAAAAACTAGCATAGCAAAATGTAACCATGGAAAAGGGCTGGAAATAAGCCTCGTTTCACTGCAATTAACATTTTTCAAACGTTACAGATGATGTTGAAACCGTTTCAAGAGGGCTAACTGTGACAAGGGACCGGTACAGTATTAGAATAGCTTCTGACACGTGAGAAGCAGAATCTCTCTGGGTATCTACCTCCCCATGGATTTCCTGGGCTGCGGTGAGGATTCGAGACTCTGCTCCATTCATTATCTTCTAGTATTATCCATTGCCGTAGTTTCACGTTGATATGTTCTGTGATATTATAGAGGCTGAGGAATGCAGGGACAGGACTAGGCCATTCAGTCACTCGGACAAGCTCCACCGTTCAATTACTCCCCAACTCAATATTTCCCGCATTTACAGAAACACTTGAATTTACATAGCGCCTTTCACAACCAACGGATGTCGCAAAAGGCTTTACAGCCAATTACATAATTTTTGACCTTTAGTCACTGTATTTTTGTAGCAAACGCTGCGGGTAATTTGTACACAGCAGGTTTCCCACAAACAGCAATGTTACAATCACAAGATAATCTCCGTTAGTCATGAATTTGATTGCGGGATAAATATAGGTTTGTGCAGCTGGAGAACTCCCCTGCTCTTCTTAGAAATGGTGCCATAGGACCGGCTCCACCCTCCTGGGACAACATAACACTCATCTGAAAGATGGCACCGCCGACAGTGCAACATCCCCTCTATATTTCACTGGATTTTCAGCCCAGATATGTGTGATGGAGTCTCTGGAGTGGGAGTTTCTTGCTCCAGTCTGCACTATTTACTGCAGCACTACTTAAGACAGGCTCATCTGTGAAATAACATTCCACTCTATGTTAAATCTAGATTGTATATGTATTTTTTTAATCTCCTTTGTATTACCAGAGATGTACTTAATGACTACGAACTGAATGTCGACCCTTCTTACAACCTTACACACGTGTTTAGATTCAATGTACCACAAGCATTTTTGAAATATAACTTTTTATTTTTTTTTATATGTTCATCATTTTTATGTTAATCGAACAAGTATACAGTAGTCCTAAAGCCTAAAATGTGTCAAGCATTGAAAAACTGAGAAAAGGAAGCATTCTGACTTCATGCATTTAATACAATGTGAGAATCAACTAATTGGTCTTGAGACTACATAAGGCACTGTCTTTACAATTGGTTCTTGGAAGTATGAAGCCTGGGACAGAATAATATTTGTAGAATAGGAGATCACATGCTCTGAAGTTGCTGGCTAAGGCCTTGAGAAAAAGCAAGAGCCAGATAAAATGGAAGAACAACACTCTTCCCCTCTTGGAGGCCGATAATTGTTCAGCCATAAATATATGGTATCTTGAGGACGAGTCAATCAGCCCTTGTCCATCAAAGTTATGGATGTGGTGAGGGCCGACTCTTCTTTCCTTCGTCTGAAAGAAACTCAACGCCCTATTGGCCAGCCCACCATTTGGAAAGACCCCAAAATGGTACTTGTGTCAATATCAATTCATGGTACCGCCTCGAGAAGTAGTATAAAAGGGCCACTTATGAGAGTTAGACTGTAGAGTACCAGGAGCAAGGACTGAGCCTGGAGAGGGACCAGGCAGTAGTGGCCCACGGGAGGAGGATCCGGATCCAAACAGACAAGATAAGGGCCAATGAACATAGAATAGCCCAAGCTGCTTGATTCCAAGGCAAAGGCCAGCGAACAGAGAACACCTCGAGTGGGATGAGTCCAACCCAAGGGCCAATGCACAGAAGATACTCCAAGCGGGGTGAGGTGGAAGAGAGTCTTGGTGCGTTGGACTGTTTCTTTCAGACTCCTATCAAAAGGAAGCTAAAACTACCTGAGGCAGCACGGGTGATATCATTTTCGTTCTATACTGTAAACTACTGATAAATGCTCACCTTTGTGTAATACCTAATAAAAGAACATTGTGCCATATTGAAGTCACGTCAAACAATTGGGAAAGCATGCAAAAGCCCGAGCAAAATCTGGTGTGACAAAACGGTGGTGTTTATTTTGGGTTTAAAAAACATTCTAAGGCCGACCCATTTTGCTGGTACATCGTTCGAGGAAGGATAGCCATTGGGGAGTGCAGGGATATTTGTACACATGCCAGTTTTTGTAATGTCGCAGAATATCTGAATGTACAGCTGACATAGAGATAGCCTTAGAGAAACACTTGGGTAATTTGAGTGGGACGGATTTAGTCAAGGCAATTTTGCCCTGTAATTATAAAGCTAATTTGCAGCGGTTCATCCAAAAGAAGGTGGATGACAATGCAATCAGATTGGAAAAGGGCAGACCGTGGTTGGGATTTGCTGCATTCGTTTGCAACAAATGAGTGAGCAGCTAATCATTGATCTAGCAAACAGCTAAGCCTGAAAAAACTGCAATTACTTAATCTGGAAAAGTAACTTAGCCAAACAATGTAGACTTTCAAGGCACACCTCATAAGGGCTCAGGACCTGTTATGTATGCTACAGAACCTGCAAACTCAGGCGTGTGTATCAGCTGCACTGGCAGTCGGGTCACGAGCGATGAATGATATAAATACAGATTTAGAAAACGAGTTTGAAGTTTGGACCCAAAAGTTGGAAGAAGCGATAGGAACTTTATTGGGAAAATAATGATCAAACCAGCTAGGGAGGCTGATCATACCCAATGTGAACATACGGCCTACGAGCTGTGGGACAAATTGGGACCCCGGAATGTGGTGATTTCATCTTTTACAATGTTTCAGGGTATAAACCGATATAAACTAGGGTGGAACTGGTTGGAAGGACAAGGTATCCCTCTTTATTAGACGGACAGAAGCAGACAGAAAGAGAAAGAAAAATTCCATGGAAAAAGTGATCCATCAGTGGCTAACTAAGCAAGTTAAGTATAGCATTACATTGAAATAAGCTTATAATATTGCGAAGAGTGGTTGGAAGCCTGCAGATTGCGAGAATTTCAGAAACCAGCAAAGAATGACAAACAAATTGATAAAATGGAAAAATATGAGAGACAACTAGCAAGAAATATAAAAACAGATTGTAATAGCATCTACAAGAATGTAAAAAGGAACAGAGTAGCACAAGTGTTCTTTGGTCCCTTAGAGGCTGAGACAGGAGAAAACATTATGAGGTATAAGGAAATGGCAGAAACGTTAAACAAATATTTTGTACCAGTCTTCACATTTGAATATACAAAAAGCATACCAACAATTTTGGGGACCCAAGGGTCTAATGAGGGTGAGGAACGTAATGCAATGTATAGAAGTAGAGAAAAAGTACGAGGCAATGAATCGGACTAATAGCCAACAAGCCCCCGAGATCTGATGGGCTATATCCTCGGTTTATAAAAGGGCTGGATGCAGAGATAACGGATGTATTGGTTTTGATCTTCCAAAATTCAGTAGATTACTGATGCTGTTCTGGGATGGAATTGAGCAAATATAACAGTGTTATTCAAGAAAGTGGGGAAGAGAAAATAGAGACCAACTGGCCAGTTAGACTGATATCAATGTTGGGGGAAAATGCTGGAATCCGTTGTTAAAGAAGTGGAATCAGGACACGTAGAAAATCATATCACGCAGAGCAAATCTGGTTTTATGAAAGGGAAAACGTTTTTGACAAATTTATTGTAACGCTTTTAGGATGTAACGAGCAGCATATATAAAGGGGAGCCAAAGGATGCAGTATATTTGGAATTCCAGAAGGCATTCCAAAAAATGCCAAATAGACAGTTATTATACAGGATAAGGGCTCAGGTATTGGGGTAATATATCAGCATGGATAACGGTTTTCTTAATGGAAAGGAACAAAGAATAGGGTTCATTTGATCTTTTGCAGGTTAGTAGCTGGTAACTAGTGTGGAGCCTCAATGATCAGTGCTGCGGACTCAGCTATTTACAAACTATATTAACTACCGATATGAAGGGACCGCGATATGAAGGGACCGAGAGTGCTGTAATCATGTTTGCTGACGCTACAAAGCTGTGTGGGAGAGTAAGCTTGTAAGGAGAACACAAAGCGTCTGAAAAGGGATATAGATAGACTGTGAGTGGCAGTAAGCTGGCAGATGGAATGTAATGTAGGGAAATGTGATCGTATCTACTTTGGGAAGAAAAATAGGAAAACATAATATGTTTAAATGGTATGAAACTTTGAAATGTTGTTGTTCAGCGAGAGTTGCATGTCCTTGTGCAAGAAACACACATGTAGGTACAGCTAGCAATAAGGAATGCAAATGGCATGTTGTCCTTTCCTGTAAGGGGGTTGGAGTGGAAGAGTGGGGAAATCTTGCTTACATTGTGCAGTGCCTTGTTGGGACCATACCTGGAAATTGTCTCCCTATCTTAGGAAGGATAAAGTTGCCTTGGAAATGGTGCAACAAAGGATCGCTAACTGATGCAGGGGATGCGAGGGTTGTCTTATGATGAGAGATTTAGCAGAATTGACTTACACTTTCTGGCATTTAGTAAAGGGAGGTGATCTCATTGAAACAGCCAAGATACTGAAAGAGGGTTGATAGGCTAAATAATGAGTGATTGTTTCCCCTAGCTGGAGTTTTTGTAACAAGGAGGCACAGTCCCAGGATAAGGGCTAGACCATTAAAACCCAAATAAGGAAGACATTCTTCACTCAGTGGATTGTGAATGTTTGCAATTCTTTGCCTCAGAAGGCTGTGGATGCTAATGTTTGAGTGTATTTAAGGGTGACTTGGATCGATTTTTTGGACTCAAGGGGAATCAAGGAATGTGGGAATTGGGCCGGAAAGTGGAGTTGAGGTAGACGATCTCTTACTTCTTATGTTCTTATAGAATCATAAAATCATAGAAGTTTACAGCACAGAAGGAGGTCATTTCGATCCATCGTGTCTGTGCCAACCAAAAAGCAGCTAATCGCACTTTTCAGATCTGGATCTATGGCCCTGCAGGTCATTGCACTTCAGGTGCATATCCAATCCGTTTTAAATGTGGTGAGGGTTTCAGGCAGTGAGTTCCACTGCCCAGCCATTTCTGGGTCAGAAATATTCCCTCAAACCCCCTCTAAACTTTCTGCCAACTGTTTTAAATTTATGCCCCTGGATTTTGACACTGCTGCTAAGGGAAATAGACCCTTTCTATAGGCACTGCAGAATATTAGCACGATTTCCCCAATCTTACACTCCAACCCCCTTACAACAAAGGTAAACATGCCATTTGCATTCTTTATATCTAGCCTTAATAATTTTTCTACTGCCCAATGAGGTCACCGCTCAGTCTCCTCTATTCCCAGGAAAAGAAACGTAGCCTATGCAATCTGTCCTCATAGATATGAATGAGTGATCGTAGCATGATTGAATTTCACATTCAGATGGAGGGTCAGAAATTTGGTTCTCTCACTAGCGTACTAAGCTTAAATACAGGAAACAATGAAAGTATGAGGGCTCAGTTGGCTAAAGTGGACTGGGACAATAGAGTAAAGTTTAGAACAGTTGATGAACAGTGGCGTACATTTAAGGAGATATTTCACAACTCTCAAGAAAAATGAGGAGGAACGGGCATGAGAGAAAAGATAGCCATCCGTGGCTTACTAAAGAAATAAAGAACGGTAACCAATTAAAAACAAGGGCAAACAATGTGGCCTAAACTAGTGCGAGGACAGAAGATTGGGGAGCGTTTAAAAGCCAACAAAGAGTGACTAAAAATGATTAAGAAAGGGAAGATAGACTATGAAAGTAAACTAGCACGAAATATATAAACAGCTGGCAAGAGTTTCTATCGTATATAAAATGGACAAGAGTGGTCTAGAGTAAATGTTGGTCCCTTGGAGGACAAGACCGGGGAATTAGTAATGGGGAACATGGAAATGGCAGTAACTCTGAACAAACATTTTGTATCAATCCTTATGGTGAGTACACTAACAATATTCCACAGTGCATAGTCTAGGGGCTATAGGGGGGAGGAACTTAACACAATCAAAATCACTAAGGAAGTGGCACTCAGTAAGATAATGGGACTAAAGGCAGATAAATACATTGGATCTGATGCATGCATCCTCGGGTCTTAAGAGAAGTAGCGGCAGGGATAGTGGATGTTAGGTTGTAATTTGCAAAAATTGACTGGATTCTGGGGAGATCCCAGCAGATTGAAAACTGCAAATGTAACTACATTATTTTAAAAAAGGAGGCAGACAAAAAGACAGAAACTATAGACCAGTTAACCTAACATCTGTGGTGAGGAAGATGTTGGAGTCCATTAGTAAAGAGCATTAGCAGGACATTTGGAAAAGCAAAATTCGGCCAGGCACAGTCAGCATGGAGTTATGAAAGGGAAGTCATGTTTGACAAGTTTGCTGGAATTCTTTGAGGATTTAACGAACAGGGTGGATGTGGAACCAGTGGATGTGGTGTATTTGGATTTCCAGAAGGCATTTGACAATATGCCACATTAAAGGTTACTGCACAAGATAAAAGTTCACGGGATAGGGGGTAATATATTAGCATGGATAGAGGATTAGCTAACGAACAGAGAACAGAGAGCAGCAATAAATGGTTCATTCTCGGGTTGGCAAATAGTAACCAGTGGGGTGCCGCAGGGATCAGTGCTGGGACCCCAACTATTTACAATCTATATTAACGACTTGTAGGAAGCGACTGAATATAACGTAGCCAAGTTTGCCGACGATACAATGATCGGAGGAAAAGAAACGTGTGAGGAGGCCAAACAAAATCTTCAAAAGGATATAGACAGGCTAAGTGAGTGGGCAAAAATTTGGCAGATGGAGTATAATGTTGGAAAATGTGAGGTCATGCACTTTAGCAGAAAAATAAATCAAAGAACAAATTATTATTTAAATTGAGAAGGATAGCAAAGTGCTGCAGTACAGCAGGACCTGGAGGTACTTGTGCAAGGAACACAAATGGTTACTATGCAGGTAGAGCAAGTGATCAGGATGGCCGATTGAATCTTGACCTTTAATGCAACGGGGATGGAGTATAAAAGCAGGAAAGTCGTGCTACAGTTGTACAGGGTATTGGTGAGGGTACCTGGAATACTGCGTGCAGTTTTGGTTTCCATATTTACAAAAGGATATACTTGGTTTGGAGGCAGTTCAGAGAAGGTTCACAAGGTTGATTCCAGAGATGACGGGGTTGACTTATGAGGAAACGTTGAGTAGGTTGGGCGTCTACTCATTGGAATTCAGAAGGATGAGAGGTGATCTTATCGAATCGTGTAAGCTTTTGAGGTGGCTTGACAGGGTAGATGCAGAGAGAATGTTTCCACTCATAGGGGAGAGTAAACCTAGAGTCCATAATCTTAGAATAAGGGGCCATCCATTTACAACTGAGATGATGAGAAATTCCTTCTCTCAGATGGATGTGGATCTGTGGAATTTGCTGCCTCAGAGAGCTGTAGAAGCTGGGACATTGAATATATTTAAGACAGAAATAGTCAGTTTCTTAAACGATAAGCCAATCAAGGGTTATGGATAGCGGGCAGGAAAGTGGAGCTGAGTCCACGATCTAATCAGCCAAGATGGTATTAAATGGCGGAGCAGGCTGGAAGGGCCGTATGGCCTTCTCTTCCTCCTATTTCTTATGTTCGTATAAGAATCTCCACTCCCCGAAACATCCTCGTAAATCTTCTCTGTAACTTATCCAGTGCAATCACATCCTTCCTGTAATGTGGTGACCAGAACTAATATTTTATACAGTTCAAGCATAACCCCTCTGATCTTGTATTCAATGCTTCGGCTAATAAAGGCAAGCATTCCGTATATCGTCTTAACCACCTTATCTTGCTGGCCTGCTACCTTCAGGGATCTGTGCATATGCCCTCCAAGGTTCCTTTGTTCCACTAAACTTCTCAGTGTCTTACCATTTAATCTGTATTCCCGTTCCTTGTTAGCCCTCCCCAAAATGCATTATTAACACTTCTCCGGATTAAATTCCATTTGCCACTGTTCAGCCCACCTGACCAGTTGATTGATATCTTCCTTCAGTCAGCGGTTTCCTTCTTCATTACTAACCACACAGCCGGTTTTAGTACCATCTGCAAACTTTTTAATCATACCCCCAGTATTCAAGCCTTGATCAGTGACGTGTACCACAAAAATGAAGGGATTCAGTACTGAGCCCTGCAGAACCCCACTGGAAACAGCCTTGCAGTCACAAAAATACCCCTCAAACCTTACCTCAGCTTCCTGCCTTTGGCCCAATGTTAGATCCAACTTGCCACTTTGTCCTGGATCCCTGGGCTTTTACATTCGTGATCAGTCTGCCGTGTGGGACCTTATCAAAAGCCTTGCTGAAATCCATATACACTACATAAAACACACTACTCTCATCGACACTCCTTGTTACCTCCTCAAAAAAATCAATCAAGTGAGTCAGACACAGCCTTCCCTTCACAAATCCGAATCGAATCGTGTGGGAATGGGCCGATGCACGTTAATGGGTAACAATGTATACAATTAAGTAGCAGAGTGGGATAAACTCAACAGTGCGCGAATAATTGTGGGTAAGAGGGGGAGGGCCTGGACTTAGTCCTGGACCTTGGCAATATTACAAACAGGGAATTAGAAAAAAAGCTGATGAGGCGAAGATTCAAATGTCGATGGAGAAGAAAGTTAAAGTTGAACGGACACTGAAGCTGCCAGTTTTTGTTCCAAGAACAATAAAACTTAACATCTGCTGAGTTTAAATTACCGTTTAAGTGGAACTATGTGATAAAGTGCGGATTTTTGTTTTTAATTTGGTTGCTGATAATTCAGCAACCCACCCTCCAAGTTTTTGTAAATATGAAATAATTAGTAAATATAAATGTGGTTGAAAGAGAAAGGATATATTGATCTATGATTAAATAAAGGAAGAAAGGAAACGTTTATTAAGTCCCTTTTCTATTTTCAGAGTTGTGTCCTTTTTAAAAAGCCGTCAGTCTGAATGTTTGGATAACAGAAGCTGCGGGAAGCTCCGTTCTTTGGAGAGCGACCAGTTGTGAGATCAGGGAAAATCGCCACCATGGATTACCAATAATGACTTTAGAAAGTTCAACATAGAACTTGACGCTCAACATTCTCGTGTGTGCCAGATTCGTACACTCGCAAAGGCACTCGTGGCCCAGCATGCCTGCAGTGTGTACTGGAATTATGTACTGGGAAACCGATCTTATATGGGACTGATACTCAGAGTGCCCATTATTAGATGAGTGAAGTTCGCAATCCATGTGTTTTGCGTTGAAAACAAACATGTGAAACAGGGCCAGCTACTACCAAACTATGAACCAGCCCCAGTATATGTCACAGTGATTAATAATTATACCTGGGCGGCTCCATTCTTATCGGGCTGCACCCGCATAAAAGACACGTGCTTATGCCCTCCAGAAACAACCGAACAATATGCCTCTGGTTGTGTGTTTAACTGGGATTCAGGCAGTATTAATTGCACCATGTCAGCAGAATTTGGATGGAGCTCTCTATTCAGCCGCAGCTAGTTGGGGAAAGTAATCTACTAAGTCACTGCTACCGCAACTACCATGTTTCAGGGTCTAGCAGGATCTGTCCCACTAATAGTCCCAGTTTTTGCTTCACTCAACATCTAGCCACAGTCATCAAGCAACATGTTTTACTCAATATAAAAGCCTATGGCAACATGAAACTGACAATAAATGGGATACTTAAACATTAGCTGCAACATAATGTGGCACTTCAGTGTACTCGTGAGGCGACTGATCTTCTCCCTAAAGCAAGTCTCTGTGTTGGAGGAGGACAACTCGAGAATAGATAGCGAAATTGACAGCATCGGGAATTGTTCGCACTGGAGGGATATTGGTTTCGTATTGCCTCACAGGTGCTAGTGTACTTCAACTCTTGATGGTTATATATTTAATGTATGTAACTCGTTTGGTCAAAACCATGTTGAAGAGACTCAAACGCCACATCAGTCAGTTAGAAGCGGCACCGTTCACAAGGTAAATAAAGGAAGTTTCGGAGGGTCCACCTCTAGGCGGGGTTGACAGATTATTCCATGCTATGTTCAATCTGTATTGGATATGTATTTTGTAAAATCACTTGTGTATGAACCAAAAAATGCAGCTGGAGTCTACTAACAGATTGTAAGCACTTGTTATAATCTCACACGTGTACCTTCATTCAATGTACCGCGTGCATTTTTGATATGTAACTTTTATAGTTCTGTATATGATCACCTTTCATTATTAACCAAACAATAGCGTAATAGTGGGAAGACCTCAAATTTGTCAAGATTTGAAAACCTGAGAAAAAGAAGCATTTTTCCTTCATACAATTCCCACAGTGTGAGAATGAACTAACTGGTATTCCCATACCTCGGGAGCCGATTATCAACAAGGGCACACATCGACCACGAGGTTTAACACCGCCTCCAGTGCGCCATTGAAGCCTTCGGCAGCCTGAGGAAGAGAGTGTTCGAAGATCAGGCCCTCAAATCTGGCAGCAAACTTATGGTCTACAGAGCTGTAGTGATACCCGCATCATTCCGAGGACAACAGGGGAAACAGGTTGAAGGGAATTGCCAAAGTAACCAGAGGGGAGACCAGGTCAAATGTTTTTTTATTAAACTGCGATTGGTTATGATCTGTAATGCTCAGCCTGAAAGGGGGAATGGAAGTAGATTCAACAGCAATGTACAGAGGGAATTGGATAAATACTGGAAGAGTAAGAATTTTCAGGGGAATGGGGAGAGAGTTGGGTCGAATTGGAAAGCTCTTTCAAGGGCACGATGGGCCAAATGGCCTCCCTTCTGTGATGTATAAATATGATAGTTTGAAAGGTTTTATTAAATAATTCATATAAATGAGTGGGATCAATTGCCCGCTCCACTATGCCACTCTATTTCTGTGAATATGTGACTGTGCTAATTCAAACTAATTGGAATGATTCGAGGTTCACGACCCAGGACGCTCCAATCCAGCTCTGACAGTGGGTGCACTGGTGGCCAAGTGCTAAGGCATCGCACTCGTAAACAGAAGATCACGGCATCCATCCCCAGCTCTGGCTGGAGAGATGGTCTCATCTTTCATGCAACGTAAAAAAATAATTTATCCTTATTAACTCAATCAAAAATATTCATAAGTTTGAACATTTATGTAAACGTTCCTCGAAGTTCTCTGCTTTAAAGAGGAAAATCTGCAGTCTCTTCGCATAAATGAGATCCCTCATCTCTGGTCCCATTCCAGCAAATCTAATCTGCACCCTCTCCAAGGATTCAACTTTATTTCAAATGTACGGCGCCCAGAATTGAACACAACAGTCCAGCTGAGGACTCGCCATTATTTAATACAGATTCCGCGTAACTTTCTTGCATTTGAGCTTATTCCTCTATTAATAAAGGCAAGGATCCCATATGTTTTTTAAACAGCCATCTAAATTTGACCTGACAGCTTCAAAGATTTGTGTCAGCACAGCCCCCGATCTCTATGCTCCTGCACCCTCCTTAAAATTGAACCATTGAGAGCGCGTTAATAAAATGCTTGGAGAACATTCTGACCGATTTCGAGGTCAGTGATCTCCAGAGGGAAGGATATAATCGGTCCCGTTAAATTCATAATTTCTCTGCTTATTTTCCGACCAACATTTAACACTTCTCTCTGTTAAATATTCAACTGCCATCTGCATGCCCATTTAACCAATCTGTGTGTGTGCTCCTGTAGTCGGTTACCATGCCCCCCACGGTTTACTGCATTACCATATTCCGTATCATCTGCAAACTCTTCATGAAAAAAGCAGCAAACCTGATATCGTCCACCGGGGAACACCACTCTAAACTTCCTTGCAGTCCCAGCATTTAAAACCTTCACTGCTCTGCTCTCCCCGCACTAACTACCTGACCTGCGGAGAGAGTGAGAATCAAAGCAGCGAAATTACAACACTCAAATTCCATAGACTTTTGTTTGGCGAGGTTATTAAAGGTTAAGGAACAATGGTGGTAAGATACAGATCAGCCATGACCTAATTAAATGGCGGAACAAATTCGAAGGGCTGAATGGCCTAATCAAGTTCATGTGTACAGAGTTGCACACCCACAAATGCAAACACTGCCTCAAACGCCCGCAGATTTAGATAGGTAGAGAAACCGAGAGAGATAGACAGATACACAGACAGGAAGAGAATCAGAATCGGATAGAAGGACAGTGACAGAGAGAGAGAGAGAGAGAAAGGGAGAGAGGGAGAAGGCGAGAGAGAGAGAGAGAGAGAGAGAGGGAGAGAGAAAGGGAGAGAGGGAGAGGGAGAGAGAGAGAGAGAGAGAGAAAGGGAGAGAGGGAGAGGGCGAGAGAGAGAGAGAGAGAGAGGGAGAGAGAAAGGGAGAGAGGGAGAGGGCGAGAGAGAGAGAGAGAGAAAGAGAGAGGGAGAGAGAAAGGGAGAGGGAGAGGGCGAGAGAGAGAGAGAGAGAGAGAGAAAGAGAGAGGGAGGGAGAGAGAGGGAGAGAGGGAGAGGGCGAGAGAGAGAGAGAGAGAGAAAGGGAGAGAGGGAGAGGGCGAGAGAGAGAGAGAGAGAGAAGGCAGGGCGAGAAATAGAATGCGCGGTCGAACTAGGTAGAGAGAGAGTCAGATAAAGAGCAACAGTCAGACAGTGAGAGAGAAGAGAGACAGAAAGAAGCAGCTACAGGGATATAGAGCCATTGGAAACCTCAGCATCTCAAATAGAACATTATAACATGGAACAAGTGACTACCACTGAACATATAACCCCATTATTCATTGTTTCCTCATTGTGTACAAGAAGAATGTGCTCCTTGTGATGTCCCATAGTAACACACCCGGGTGAGACAGATATTGCATGCGGCCGTTCAGTTATAAGGAAGGATGGCCACGAGTTAAAATAATATAATCTTTGCAAGTGAAGGTTCAGTATTTACATTTTACATTTCCAGCCAGCGCTCCGACATTTGCAACAGGCGCACTGCCGATTGACGGGAAATAGGAGGAGTAGGGCCTTCAGTCTTCGAGCCGCTTCCGCATTGACCTGTAACTGAAACTTCTGTAACCCCCTCCAGCCCCTACACCCCTCCCTATCTCTGTAACCCCCTCCAGCCCTACACCCCTCCCTATCTCTGTAACCCCCTCCAGCCCCAACATCCCTCCCTATCTCTGTAACCCCCTCCAGCCTCAACATCCCTCCCTATCTCTGTAACCCCCTCCAGCCCCAACATCCCTCCCTATCTCTGTAACCTCCTCCAGCCCCAACATCCCTCCCTATCTCTGTAACCCCCTCCAGCCCCAACATCCCTCCCTATCTCTGTAACCCCCTCCAGTCCCTACACCCCTCCCTATCTCTGTAACCCCCTCCAGTCCCAACACCCCTCCCTATCTCTGTAACCCCCTCCAGCCCCAACATCCCTCCCTATCTCTGTAACCTCCTCCAGCCCCTACATCCCTCCCTATCTCTGTAACCCCCTCCAGCCCCAACATCCCTCCCTATCTCTGTAACCCCCTCCAGCCCCTACACCCCTCCCTATCTCTGTAACCTCCTCCAGTCCCTACACCCCTCCCTATCTCTGTAACCCCCTCCAGCCCCAACATCCCTCCCTATCTCTGTAACCCCCTCCAGCCCCTACACCCCTCCCTATCTCTGTAACCTCCTCCAGCCCCTACACCCCTCCCTATCTCTGTAACCCCCTCCAGCCCCAACATCCCTCCCTATCTCTGTAACCCCCTCCAGCCCCTACACCCCTCCCTATCACTGTAACCTCCTCCAGCCCCAACATCCTTCCCTATCTCTGTAACCCCCTCCAGCCCCAACATCCCTCCCTATCTCTGTAACCCCCTCCAGCCCCTACACCCCTCCCTATCTCTGTAACCTCCTCCAGCCCCTACACCCCTCCCTATCTCTGTAACCCCCTCCAGCCCCAACATCCCTCCCTATCTCTGTAACCCCCTCCAGCCCCTACACCCCTCCCTATCTCTGTAACCTCCTCCAGCCCCAACATCCTTCCCTATCTCTGTAACCCCCTCCAGCCCCAACATCCCTCCCTATCTCTGTAACCTCCTCCAGCCCCTACACCCCTCCCTATCTCTGTAACCCCCTCCAGCCCCTACACCCCTCCCTATCTCTGTAACCTCCTCCAGCCCCTACACCCCTCCCTATCTCTGTAACCCCCTCCAGCCCCTACACCCCTCCCTATCTCTGTAACCCCCTCCAGCCCTACACCCCTCCCTATCTCTGTAACCCCCTCCAGCCCCAACACCCCTCGCTATCTCTGTAACCCCCTCCAGCCCCAACACCCCTCCCTATCTCTGTAACCTCCTCCACCCCCCCTCCCTATCTCTGTAACCCCCTCCAGCCCCAACACCCCTCCCTATCTCTGTAACCCCCTCCAGCCCCAACACCCCTCCCTATCTCTGTAACCCCCTCCAGCCCCTACATCCCTCCCTATCTCTGTAACCTCCTCCAGCCCCTACACCACTCCCTATCTCTGTAACCCCCTCCAGCCCCTACACCCCTCCCTATCTCTGTAACCTCCTCCACCCCCCCTCCCTATCTCTGTAACCCCCTCCAGTCCCTACACCCCTCCCTATCTCTGTAACCCCCTCCAGCCCCAACACCCCTCCCTATCTCTGTAACCCCCTCCAGCCCCAACACCCCTCCCTATCTCTGTAACCCCCTCCAGCCCCTACATCCCTCCCTATCTCTGTAACCTCCTCCAGCCCCTACACCACTCCCTATCTCTCACCTCCTCCAGCCCTAAACCCCTCCCTATCTCTGTAACCTCCTCCAGCTGCTACATCCCTCCCTATCTCTGTAACCCCCTACAGTCCCTACACCCCTCCCTATCTCTGTAACCTCCTCCAGCCCCTACACCCCTCCCTATCCCTGTAACCTCCTCCAGCCCCTACACCACTCCCTATCTCTCACCTCCTCCAGCCCTAAACCCCTCCCTATCTCTGTAACCTCCTCCAGCTGCTACATCCCTCCCTATCTCTGTAACCTCCTCCAGTCCCTACACCCCTCCCTATCTCTGTAACCTCCTCCAGTCCCTACACTCCTCCCTATCCCTGTAACCTCCTCCAGCCCTACACCCCTCCCTATCTCTGTAACCTCCTCCAGCCCTACACCCCTCCCTATCTCTGTAACCTCCTCCAGTCCCTACACCCCTCCCTATCTCTGTGACCCCCTCCAGTCCCTAAACAATTTCCGATCTCTGCGCTCTTCGAACACTGCACAACCCCTGATTTTAATCACCCCACCATTGGCAGCTGTACTTACACCCGCCCAGGTCCTGAGTCTTCCCCTCGTCTCCTTTATGATGCCCCTAAAAAAAAAACTACTTTGATCAAGTCACCTGTCCTAATATCTCCTTATGTGGCTCAGTGTCAAATGTGGGTCTGATTTTCACTCCCATTCAGTGCCATGGGTTATCATGATGAAGACGCGATACAAATGCAGAGTTTTAGCAGCAACATGCACCAATGAGGTCTGACTCTTTTGAAGGCGCCATATAAATGCAATTTATTGCCTTTTCCACAAGGGCTCAGCAGGCTAAGAGAAGTCCTGAAGGAGTTTATTTTTAAATTATAAAACTATAAAGAGTGTTGTATGCCTCTGTTCCCCGTTAGGTTGTGGGGGGAGTGGGGGGTTTGAGGAGTACCCCATCTAACTCGAATGATGCAGAAACATTAGCTGTTGCTCAGTTTGACAGATTCTCCTATTTTCCCCAACCCCCAAAAACAGGAGAAGTGATTACGACGCGAGGACAATTTGAAGTCGGAGGTGGGGCAAGTGGTGAGTCCCAGCGAGGGTTTCTGGGTGTTCCATCGCTCCCTCCTAAAACTGTCCACACTCCTCCCCTCGTGGAGTTCGGCTCTGCTTTCCCTCTACTCCCACTCTGTCCGCCTCCTTCCTATCTTCCCCTCCCCCCTCTCCCTCCCTTCCCCACCCTCTCTCAATCCCCCCTCTCTCTCTCCCTCCCCTCTCTCTCTCCATTCCCATCTCTCTCTCTCCCTCCCCTCTCTCTCTCTCCCTCCCCTCTCTCTCTCTCTCCCTCCCCTCTCTCTCTCCATTCCCATCTCTCTCTCTC